>NW_028142108.1:135000-193746 GCF_055691185.1 Crinia signifera
GTGGTGCTACCACCTTCTTCAAGGGTACAAAGCATACTGAGACTGTTGCCATTAAATAGAGCAGGTAGTGGCGCCAAAATCAAACAAACAAACCTCACCTGTTCATTCAAACACCTGTGCTGGAAAGCGCCACCAAGGCGCTGGAACGCAGGAAGCATGCTTTGGAACGCATATCCGCTTCCGGTTCCGGTCATTTGTTTCATCAAAGTAAATAAATATACATTCTTATATACCGCAGTGCCCAGAGTCTGGTATAGACATAGCTGCAGGGTGGTGCTAGTCTCACCACCTACTGCCGCTGTTTGATGTTCAGCACACCATCGGTGTGCCTCTCACCATCGAGGACCATCACCATGTGATATTATAAATAGCATGTATGTCCTACCCGGCTCGGACAACCAATGCATGCCATGAATAATTAATAAAGAAGGTGTATGTATCAAACACCAAGTGACACTCAGTATCAAGTCATGGTCCTCTTTGGGGCAGTATTGTGGTGGCCATCGTCTTTCACAGACAGTAAATCCTCACTGTTATTCACAACCGTTGTGGATATCTGTTATACACCTTTAATGCCAGTTTCTGAATCACCGTGGACATGTCATGGCTGTGCGTTTCACAGCCGCCGTATGTGTGCCAGAAAGGAGAGGTGAATGACAGCGGTGGAGCCAGAGCAATGGCCGTGCGTTCCATTGCCTTGCTCTGTGCGTTCCACTTAACAGGAAGTAATGCAAATGTGTATTTTTTTGCACAAGATTTATAGCTGTAATATGCCCTACTTATGTACATTTGTTTTTTCACAGTAAGACTGGCAGATCTGGGGATCCCTCAGCGGCCGACGCTGACCGGTGACATCATTCAACTCGCCGGGCGGACGCCGAGGGGCAGGTGGACGGCACAGATCAGCATAAAGGTATGTTTGTTACATGTACACTGTTGTCTCTTGCACCTTGATAAAAAGCCTGATACAGGCTTGAAACGTTGGGAACTACAAGGTCTCCTGTGTCTTTTTCTTCTAAGTAGAGTGCCGCCATCCACAGTATATATGTCCACAGCCTGTCTTGCACTAGCTGTGTCCTACGGAGGGCACCTTATTCTTCACTATCTGAAGCAAACGTGGAGTGCTGCCTGCATGCAAATTGTTATATTTCTCTGGGGATTTTCTCCTTCATCCTTGGGGACACTGAAGTCTACGCTAGGGAATAGAGTGGTGTATCGGAGGAGTCGGCACTTTAAGAAACTTGAACTGTGGTATGGCTCCTCCCCCTCAGACCTCAGTCTTAGTTTAGTGCCCGGAGGAGTCGGATCCCTGGGCAAGGGGCTCCGTTTGGGGCCTTTTGTTTTTGCTTGTTTTTTTTTTGGAGACAGGCAGCCAGCGCGTGCCGGCTGCCTGCGACGTGGGATAGCTCTCCGGGGAGTCAGAGCGGCACCGCTTGCGGCGCACGCGGCTGACTCCGGTCACAGACGCATCAGCGTCTGGGTCCCGCCACAGCTGCCTGCGGCGTGTGTTACGGGGCCGCGACCTAGTCGCCCGCCGGAGAGAGCAGGGCGTGCGAGCGCATAGCGCTGGGTGACGGCTGGACCAGGGTTAATTCGCTGGTCCAGCAGGGAGCAGACAGCCAATCAGCGCCGCTGTATACAGCGCGCACTTTGATGAGGACGGAAGGGGCGGACCAGGAGTGGTCGCGTCCTAGCTGCAGTCCTCTGTGTCAGACGCCGGTGCCTGCCACGCTGCTCCCTTGTCGGCTGTGCCTCTACAGTTCTCTGGAACAGGACAGCAGGACGCTTTCTCCCCCTCTTCAGCCTGGATATTATTGAATACTGCGCTGGGTGAGTGGAGGGGATTTTCTCTTGTGAGACTTCCCCGCTGGAGAGTTTATCTGGTGGGCCTAATTCGGGGAAGGTGCGCTCCTCTCCCCCTATTAGTGTGGTGCTTTTGCTCTTGGTGTGGGGTCCTTGTGGGGGCTCTCTTTGTCTGGCTTATTTCACCTCCTTCCACCTGTGTGTGTGTAAGGGGCGTGTGTGTGTGCAGCATGACATCCAAGTCTCAGTCAAAAGCTTCTCCAAAGCTGTTTGTATGCACTAAGTGTGAGCAACAGTTTACGCAGCATGTGAAGGGTGTATCCTTGTGTAAGGATTGCTTCAAAGGGGATGCTGGGCAGAGTCAGGTCTCTGTTCTGAACATTGAGGGAGTTACCAGTGTGTTAGCCACTCTGGCATCAGAGATGGCTGCATCTCGCAGGGACAGGGAGTCATTGCAGGTGCAACTGGCTTCCATGTCTGCTGCGGAGCCCGCCTGGGCCAGAGAACTGATTACATCAGTGAAGGCGTTGGCCCAAGACGCTGCGGTGCCTGCAGGGGCCGCAAGTGCTCCACCTCCCCCGAGGAAAAGAGGTGTCCCTTTATTGTTACAGGGTGATACTTCAGAGGAGGAACCGGGGGACCCCTTGGAAGGGGATATGTTTCAGGATCCTATTGATCCTGTGGAGGACGTTCCTCAGGAAGAGGCCCAGGGTATAGAGGCCCTCATTCAGGCTATCAAATCTACCCTCAATGTTAACGAGCAGGAGCCGCCGACGCAGGTCTCTATTTTTGGGAGGTCTGCTAAGGCAGTGGTCACCTTCCCAGAATCTATGGAGTTGGAGAAACCTCTTCTGGATATTTGGAGATCTCCAGAGAAAAAGGTTCAGTTATCTAAGCGGTTTAAGACCTCTTACCCATTTGCTCCGGAGGCTAGGGCAAAATGGGAGACCCCGCCGTTGGCAGACGCGTCAGTGTCAAAGCTTTCCAAGAAAGCGGCACTTCCCATTCCTGGGGCAGTGGCCCTCAAGGAGGCGCCAGATAGGCGTCTGGAGGCGGGGCTTAAACAGATTTTTTCAACCGCAGGTGTGTCACTTCGGCCCATTCTTGTGATCTCCTGGGTCAGTAGGGCCATGGAGAAATGGGCGGAGGATTTGTCAAAGGGTCTGAATGATCAGGGTTCTTCTGAGGAGTTCATTCAGTTAGCAGAACAGATGCGGGAATCTGCAATGTATGTTGGAGAGGCTGCAAGGGATTCTGCGGCTCTGGTGGCAAGGATTTCGGCTCAGTCCATTACGGCCAGGAGGTCTTTGTGGCTTAAGTCCTGGCAAGCGGAGGCGGACATTAAAAGGGCGGTAGAGGCTCTTCCGTTTACGGGAGAGGTCCTGTTTGGCCCGGAGTTAGACAAGTTGATTTCCCTGGCCACAGGAGGCAAATCAACTTTCCTGCCTTCCGCGACTCCTCCTCCCAAAAAGCCTTATCAAGGGCCGGCCTTTCGCTCCTTTCGGGGGGCACCTAAGTTCAGAGGTAAGTCCAGAGGATCCTTTACCGCTTCTCGTGGCAGAGGCAGAGGGTTTGGTGGAGCAACCACTTCCTCAGGACCAGCTGCTCGGCGCGCAGACGTCAAGCAAACCGAAAAGCCCGCAGCATGACTCCCGGCCCTCCTACCTGGGGGATCCCAGAGTAGGGGCTCGCCTGTTGGACTTCCGGCAGGCATGGGAGGGGTCTTGCAAGGACAAGTGGGTTCTGTCCGTCATTGCGCAAGGGTACAGACTGGAGTTTTCCAGTACTCCCCCTCACCAGTTTTTTACAATAGGTTTGCCTCACGTGGAGTTGAACCGTCAGTTGCTTCTTCAAGCAGTACAGAAACTGTTGACCGCAGGAGTTATAATGCCGGTTCCTGCCGAACAACGCACAGAGGGGTTTTATTCTCCCCTGTTCCTGGTCCCGAAACCGGACGGTTCGGTTCGACCAATATTGAATTTAAAAGCTTTAAACGTATATATCACGTACCACAGATTCAAGATGGAGTCTCTTCGTTCTGTGGTTGCAGGGCTGGAGCCGGGGGAATTTTTAGCATCTTTGGATGTCAAAGATGCTTATTTGCATATTCCCATTTACGTCCCGCATCAGAAGTTTCTTCGTTTCGCGATAAGGGATCTCCATTTTCAGTTTCGGGCTCTGCCATTTGGCCTTTCATCGTCCCACGTCTGTTTACCAAGGTAATGGCAGTGATGGTAGAGTTGCTTCATTCTCTGGGAGTAAAAATCGTTCCTTATTTGGACGATTTATTGATCAAGGCCGAATCCAGGGATCAGTTGACGCAGGCTATTCAGGTAACCTGCCAGACGTTACTGAACCATGGCTGGATTCTCAACTACCAGAAATCTCAGCTGAATCCTTCAAGAAGGATTGTATTCCTGGGGTTGATTTTGGACACGGAGGTTCAAAAAGTTTTTCTGCCTCGGGAAAAGATGTTGTCCCTGCAGGAGTTGGTTCGGCAGGTGCTTCGACCTCGGAGAGTGTCGGTGCACTTATGTATCCGACTGCTGGGCAAGATGGTAGCCTCGTTCGAGGCTCTGCAGTTCGGGCGTTTCCATTCAAGGACCTTTCAATTGGACCTGCTCAGGAAGTGGTCGGGCTCCCACTTGCACATGTACAAGTTGGTGGTGTTATCGCCCTGCAGCCGTCTCTCTCTCCAGTGGTGGCTACTGTCGGCCAATTTGTTGGAGGGCCGACGGTTCGGAATCTGGGATTGGACTATAGTCACGACCGATGCCAGCCTCCGAGGCTGGGGAGCTGTTGTGTTGGGGCAGCACTTCCAGGGTCGTTGGTCGTCTCAGGAGGCGAAGCTGTCTATAAACATCTTGGAGCTTCGCGCGATTCGTCTGGCCTTGTCCTATGCGGACGGGATCCTCCGGGGGAAGGCGATTCGCATTCAGTCGGACAATGCCACGGCTGTGGCTTATGTGAACCGGCAGGGCGGAACGCGCAGTCGCGGAGCCATGCAGGAGGTACGTCCAATTCTGCAATGGGCAGAGCGGCATGCTCTGGCTTTGTCAGCGGTCTTCATTCCCGGGGTGGACAACTGGGAGGCGGACTATCTGAGTCGCCAGGATGTTCACCCTGGGGAGTGGGCCTTACATCCGGAGGTATTTGCCCAGATCGCCCACCGATGGGGGATGCCTCAGGTGGACATGATGGCTTCCAGGAGCAATCGGAAGGTGCGGCTGTATTGTTCCAGGTCTCGGGATCCAGAGGCGGTAGCGACGGACGCGCTGACCGCGAGTTGGAACTACTCTCTAATTTATCTGTTCCCTCCGTTGCCCTTGATTCAGTTGGTACTCAGAAGAATCAAGCGGGAGAGGTCCACGGTCATCCTGGTGGCACCGAATTGGCCTCGTCGTCCTTGGTATGCCGACCTTCAGGGGCTCCTGATAGATCATCCTTGGCAGCTACCTCTAAGGGACGATCTTCTACAGCAGGGGCCGTTTGCCTACCAAGGCTTACGGCAACTTCGTTTGACGGCATGGCCGTTGAAGCCACACTGTTGAGCAGAAGAGGAATTCCTAAATCAGTGATTCCCACTATGATAAGGGCCAGGAAGGAGGTGACTTCACGGCATTATTATAGTATTTGGAAGGCCTATGTAGCGTGGTGCGAGTGCCGTAACTTGCCCACGGCTGTGTTTTCTTTGTCTCGGTTGTTGCAGTTTCTGCAAGCCGGATTTAAGGCGGGTTTGCGCCTAGGGTCCCTTAAGGTACAAGTGTCTGCATTGTCAGTTTTCTTTCATAGGCGTCTTGCCGTCATTCCTGAGGTGCAGACGTTTCTGAGCGGGGTTCTCCGTCTTCAGCCCCCAGTGCGGGCTCCGGAGGAACCTTGGGATCTTTCCTTAGTTTTGGATTATCTTAAGTCAAGTGTTTTTGAACCTTTAGACTCTATTGATTTGCGGTTGTTAACTTGGAAAACGGTGTTACTGCTCGCGTTAGCATCGGCACGCCGGGTGTCCGATCTTAGCGCTCTTTCATGCCGGTCTCCCTACCTGGTGTTTCATCCGGACAGGGCTGAGCTTCGGACCAGGTTGGATTATTTGCCTAAGGTGGTTTCATCTTATCACCTAAATCAGCCAATCGTGGTTCCAGCTCTTACGGGAGATTCCGCCTCGCTGAATGTGGTCCGAGCCTTGCAGGTGTATGTGAATAGGACCAAGGATCTCAGAAGGTCGGATTCACTTTTTGTCCTTTATTCTTCGGCAAAGCGGGGTTGGCCAGCGTCTAAACAGACTCTGGCTAGGTGGATCTGTCTCACCATTAAGCAAGCCTACCTTCATGCTTCACAGTCACCGCCAGTCAGGATCTCGGCCCATTCCACCCGTTCGGTGGGGCCGTCCTGGGCCGCTGCCAGGGGAGTTTCCCTGACACAGTTATGTAGGGCGGCCACTTGGTCGGGCCCTAATACTTTTGTTAAGTTTTATAGGTTTGACACCTTTGCGGCCTCTGCCTCCAGTTTCGGCCGTGCGGTGCTTCAGGATGCCCAGTGCCTTCCCACCCGTGGGGATGGCTTTGGGACGTCCCCAGCGTAGACTTCAGTGTCCCCAAGGATGAAGGAGAAAATAGGAATTTGGTACTCACCGTTAATTCCCTTTCTCCGAATCCGTAGGGGACACTGAACACCCTCCCGGCACTGTTCAGGCCTAAAGGGGGGATTTATTTTTAGCGCATGCAGTTATGTTTGGTTATGCATGCGTCTGGGTGTTGGTGACAGCCTGCTGAGTAGTATGGTTGTTCGTTTTGTTTTGTTAATATCTTTCTCTCTCTCTATTGGGGATTCCCTGGTCTCTTTTCTCCTCTCGGGCACGGTCAACTAAGACTGAGGTCTGAGGGGGGAATAGAGGGGGAGGAGCCATACCACAGTTCAAGTTTCTTAAAGTGCCGACTCCTCCGATACACCACTCTATTCCCTAGCGTAGACTTCAGTGTCCCCTACGGATTCGGAGAAAGGGAATTAACGGTGAGTACCAAATTCCTATTTTTTCTCTTGAAGATTGGGACAGGCACCCACAGCTTACATTGTTATCCTACATTGGACAATATTTTTTTTGCTTGATCGACCATCAGATCTGCACCTACACACGGTGATTGGCACATCCAGGAAAGCACCTGGACTCACTGGTGCAGTCATGGAATCGCATGGATTGGACACCTTGTCCATTACTGCAGAATTTGCAGCAACAGCACAGTCCAGTGTTCAGCTTCTCAGACACGGATTATGAAAAGTTATTGTTCAAGGAAGACAGCAGTGCCAATCAGCCAGCACCTGATCAACTACCACTTTACCATGATCTGCTTAATCTGAAACGCAGGGAAACAGACTTTTTTTTATCCTGGCCTCACGTTATCAGACTATATAAGAGAAAAGAAAATCCCCAGGGGGTTCCGCATTAAGAACGTCCCCACATTGGGTAGATTCAGCATCCCATTCTGTCGCACGTGGACCTCAATCCTCAACAAGTGCTCGTTCGACCTTATGTTACTTGTTATTGAGGAGGTCACAAGAGAGCTTGCTGTCACTAGAGGGAAGATCAAGGTTTTTGAAAGGACGCACCTACCTACTTTATCCAGTGATACTGAAACCAACTGGGTTGAAAAACTATCGGGACAGTTGGAGAAATACAAGAACGAGCTAATAGCTTACAAAAAAATAAAAAAGATCGTGTCACCAGCGACTATGATAAACATTTAGTTTATCCTTGGCTCACGGGGGGCGACCCAAATGCAAGGCCATTCAAACGCAGAAACTACCAGCGTTTCCAACAAAACATCCGTGAAACGGAATCATCAAGGGAGGAAGGGTCCTCAGCAAGTGATTTTGAGGCCCCAAAAAACTCCCGGGGGTGCACCAGTGGCGGGGGTGCGTACCCGCAACCAATTAGCCCGCGGAGAAGAATGTACACAAGGCGTGGAGGCCAAAACAAGAGGTCGCAAAAAACAGCCCAAAGCCCCGGCCAACAAGAAATGACGAACTCCATATTCAATTTGTCTTCCCGTCCATTGAGTGTGGATGAAAACAAGGTGCTCCTGAAAGGGTTAAACTCGTTCCTACTAACAAACCGGACACTTTTCAAATCAAAATTGAACAGTTCAAACTACACCGGCAGTTAAAATTAAAGGAACACTTTCAAGATAAAGAATCCATCACTGAAGGTGTTAATCCTATACCAGCAGCGATTCGGAAAAAATCGAACGAAGTTTGATCCCTTATCCTCGAACCCCTCCATTAAAACTTTCAACAGGCTTATTGAACACAATACCTCAGCCATTCTTAAATCATCTACCACTGCTAATTCCAACTTTTCTGCAGCAGAATGGCGTGCCTTAAAAGCCTTAAGCACCGATACATCTATAACAATCCGCCCGGCGGATAAAGGAGGAGGACTAGTGGTCCAGAATGCTGCTGACTAGCTACAGGAAATTTCCCGACAATTGTCGGATCAAAGTGTGTATTTACCTTTGCAGAGGGACCCTACACCTGGATACAAACAAGAGTTGGACACAATTCTGCAGCAGGCCGTGCAGGATTCATTGATTAGTTCTCAAATTAAAGATGCTTTGACTACAGATTTTCCTGTAGTTCCTTTACTATATACAATCCCCAAAGTGCACAAAAGTACAGTGGATCCCCCGGGCAGACCCATCATATCTGCCCGGGGCTCGCTGTATCAGCCCATCTCGATTTTTCTTGATGGATTTTTGCAGCCCTGTGTGCAAGGCCAGACCACATTTTTGAAGGATACTAATGCTCTTCTTTCCAAATTGTCTGTGTTGGGGAGACTCCCGGAGGGGTGTCTGTTGTGCACGGTGGATGTCGCGAGCCTCTACACGTGTATTCCACACGAGGGGGGGCTTGCGGCAGTCCGATCGCTCATAGCCGACAACCCTCTATACCAGGGACCCAACATTGACCTTTTCATGCAGTTGCTAGGTTTAACATTAACTCTGAATTTTTTCATGTCCAATAATCATTATTATTTGCAGCGCTGTGGCTGTGCGATGGGGTCCTCAGTGGCCCCATCTCTGGCCAACAGCTACAAGTTTGTGGTGGAAAATCAGTTGTTCATGCAGGACCCCAGGATCAGCGGGCATCTCGTGCTGTACACACGGTACATAGATGACCTGCTGATCCTGTGGTCTGGTCCACAGGAAGTTCTGGAAAGTTTTATTGTATCGCATAATATGTCGACATCACATGTTAAACTTACATACAAGATCAGCAAAACCAACATCCAATTTTTGGATGTCAATATTGCCAACGAGGAAGGGGTGATCAGCACATCCCTTTTTTTGTAAACCTACAGACCGAAATAACCTGTTGCTTGCTTCCAGTCACCACCCTACCCCATTAAAAGAAGGTCTCCCATTTTCACAAATGTTGCGGGTTTGCCGCATAGTTAGTGACCAACAAGTACTTGAGTCAACATTGGACGATATGGTTGAGAACATATACACACACATGACCTATATCACACACACACACACACACACACACACACACACAATCACTATAACGACATATACACACACATGACCTATATCTCACACACACACACACACACACACACACACACACACACACACAATCACTATAACAACATATACACACACATGACCTATATCTCTCACACACACACACACACAATCACTATAACAACATATACACCTATATGACCTATATCACACACACACACACACACACACACACACAATCACTATAACAACATAGACACATATCACACACACAATCACTATAACAACATAGACACATATCACACACACAATCACTATAACAACATCGACACAAATGTGACATATAGCACACACAATCACTATAACATATACACCTATATGACCTATATCACACACACACACACACACACACACACACACACACACACAATCACTATAACAACATAGACACATATCACACACACAATCACTATAACAACATAGACACATATCACACACACAATCACTATAACAACATAGACACAAATGTGACATATAGCACACACAATCACTATAACAACATAGACACACATATGATGTTTATCACACACTGTTACGCTTTTAGAGTACCCTGAGAAGTAAAGGACTGGCCACAACTCCACCCGTGACTCGGTTAATCCCTCCAGAGCTAAGGCTTCACCTATAATAGCCACGTTTGAAGAGGCAAATTAT
The DNA here is from genome assembly GCF_055691185.1 of Crinia signifera. Taxonomy (NCBI): domain Eukaryota; kingdom Metazoa; phylum Chordata; class Amphibia; order Anura; family Myobatrachidae; genus Crinia; species Crinia signifera. Next base: position 145,035 of record NW_028142108.1, read on the forward strand.
GTCTGCCCCAACTCCGGTGCCACCAGGTCTTATGTGGTTCAAGGTGCCTAATACCTCCAAAGTGGACAAGAGGAGAACTAGCTTTAAAAAAAAAAATGAAAATGTGGAAACAAAACAAAGTGGCACAGCTGTCCCCTACGGTATGCAGTTCCTCCATGCAGTTGAAGCCAGATAAATCCAGAACCCGGCCACGCTCACGGCACCTCTGGCCACCAGTGTTCAGCATGCGGCTGAAGCCAGGTACACTCAGAATTTTACCACGCTCCAGGACAATTGCTTTCCCCTTTAGCTATATTATAACACTTCGGGCCGGGGCAGATAATATGCGGTTGAAGTCAGGTACACCCGACATCCAGCCGTGTCCTCGGGTAACTTCTGGTTATGATGTCAGCATTTCTGGCCGTGAGTACACGTGGCTCTGTGATTACTTCCTGTAAAGGAGGATTTGAACCCCATAGGTTTTAGTCTTCACTCCACCTTGAAAATGACGTTGTTAAACGTGGAAACATGTTGGAGGAGTGAACCATAGGACACCACCGTACCGCAGGAGGGCAGAGAATTTTATACAGCTTAAACACCCGGGTTCCATTTTCAGCATCTTATTTGCTGAAAAAACTCTACCTGAACTTTGTTTTAAATCATATTTTATATTTTGTCTCATTAAATGTATCATTGCACTATTGGAGTTTCTTTCTTTCCTTATAATACTGGATTTGAGGTTATAAATAACCCTTGATGTGGTTCCCATATACGATGCCTATGTAAGCCACATTGTGAGCATCATCTGCTTTTAACATCTATGGTCGGTGATATTTCCATTGCACGGGGTAAAAGATACCTCTATGGGTTCCACCATACATTTTGTCATGTAAGACAAATGTAAGCCTTATTGTCATACCACTGTGGTGCCGTTTATTCAAAAGCGGTGTACTCTCATTCACAGGTGGAAGTGTCTCCGGTGGTAAAAGAAACCTTTATAAGCTTGTTTCTACATGATCTTCATGTAAGACATACAGTTGTGCTCATAAGGTACCTACCCTAGCGGCAGAATTTGTGATCTTCTGGGCATTTGTCAGAGAATATGAAGGATAACTCACAAACGTTTCTGTCACTCATGGTCAGTGGTTGGGTGACGCCATTTATTGTCAAACAACTGTGTTTACTCTTTTTACATCATAATGACAACAGAAACAAATGACCCTGAAGAAGCACCCACAAAAGTTGTAACAAATCTGTGAGACTTTTTTCTGTTTGTTGTTCTAGGAGCTGAGAAGCGAGGCGCCAGGGGAACAGCAGGGGAGCCGGAGCGCTGCGCGGGGAGCAGGAAAGCCGGAGCGCTGCGCGGGGAGCCGGAAAGCCGGCACTGTGGTGAGAATGAGACCAGCCTACTCTCTGCACCCTCTCCTTGACCCCTCCCACTTCACTCCATGTCACCTCTCACCTTGTAACCTTACACCCTCCTGCCCCATCACCTCACGCCCTCGCTCAGCGCCTGGCACCCATCTCTCTCCCCGTCGTCACCTCACTCCATGTCACCTCTCACCTTGTAACCTCACACCCTCGCTCAGCGCCTGGCACCCATCTCTCTCCCCGTCGTCACCTCACTCCACGTTACCTCAGCCCCTCTCGCACCCCATGGAATCACCTGTTAATCTTACCGCAGTGCCCCTGTCATCTTCCCCATCTTGTTCCCTGTCTGCCCCCTCTCATCCCATTGTCTCATCCCTGTCACCTCTCTCCCCCTTTCTCCTCCCTCCCTGTTGCCTCATCCCGTCTTGCCCCCATCACCTAACTCTCTGTCGCCTCATCCCGTCTTGCCCCCCGTCATCTAATTCTGTCATCTCATCACCTTTTGCTGCCCATGGAATCACCACGTCACCTCACCCCCTCTCGTTTCCTGTCCCGTCCACCCCTCTTGCTCTCAGTTACTCTCCTCTCGTCCCATTGACTCTCCCCCGTCACCTCACTGTCACCCCTCACCTCACTCCCAGTTGCCTCATCCCCTCTTGCTCCCAATGGAATCAACACATCAACTCTCTCCCTTCCCCCCCGTCACCTTACCCCCAACCCTCTCCCTCTGTGTCTGTCTTCTTTCTCTCCCTGACACTCTCTCTCTTTTGCTCCTGTCTCTCTCTGTCTCCCCCCCCTCCCTGACACACTCTCTCTCTCTTTTGCTCCTTCTTTCTCTCTCTCTACCTGATGCTCTCCCTCTTTTGCTCCTGTCTCTCTCTGTCTCCCTGACACTCTCACTCTTTTGCTCCTGACTTTCTCTCTCCCCCCCAACCCTGACACTCTGCTCTTTTGCTCCTGACTCTATCTCTCCCTGATGCTCTCCCTCTTTTGCTCCTGTCTCTCTGTCTCACTCTTTTGCTCCTGACTTTCTCTCTCTCTCCCCCCCCCTCCCTGACACTCTGCTCTTTTGCTCCTGACTCTCTCTCCCCCCCCCCTCATACTCTCACTCTTTTGCTGCTGACTCTCTCTCTCTCTCTATCTCTCCCTGATGCTCTCCCTCTTTTGCTCCTGTCTCTCTCTGTCTCACTCTTTTGCTCCTGACTTTCTCTCTCTCCCCCCCCTGACACTCTGCTCTTTTGCTCCTGACTCTCTCCCCCCCCCCTCATACTCTCGCTCTTTTGCTGCTGACTCTATCTCTCTATCTCTCCCTGATGCTCTCCCTCTTTTGCTCCTGTCTCTCTGTCTCACTCTTTTGCTCCTGACTTTCTCTCTCTCTCTCCCCCCCCCTCCCTGACACTCTGCTCTTTTGCTCCTGACTCTCTCTCCCCCCCCCCCCTCATACTCTCACTCTTTTGCTGCTGACTCTCTCTCTCTCTCTCTATCTCTCCCTGATGCTCTCCCTCTTTTGCTCCTGTCTCTCTCTGTCTCACTCTTTTGCTCCTGACTTTCTCTCTCTCCCCCCCCCCCCTGACACTCTGCTCTTTTGCTCCTGACTCTCTCTCTCCCCCCCCTCATACTCTCGCTCTTTTGCTGCTGACTCTCTCTATCTCTCCCTGATGCTTTTGCTCCTGTCTCCCTCTCCCTCCCTCTATTTCCATGTAGCTCTTTCCCTGACCACCCCTCTCTCCCTCTTACTTGCTCTCTTTTCCCCAACACCCTCTTTGTCTCTAACACCTGTGTTTCTTCTGTCACCGAAAGGGGCATTGTAGTGACAGTATGGGGGTGAGGTAGCTTAACAGTGATGGGACCCAGAAAGTTTCTCAGCAGGACGCTATCACGTGAAAGATCCAACAGAGAGAGGTGGGACAGGAGCAGGTACTGCAGGAGGCAGCAAGTCTGAGCATTAGCTGGTCCCCTCAGCCAGCGCAGTGCATATTTAATGAGCCGGCCGCTAATTACATATGCGCATATGTAATGAACGGCCGTCTCATTAAATATGCACTGCGCTGGGGACCAATAGTGCTCACTGCTGCCTGGGTACCGTTTCAGACCCGTTCAGACAGCAAAAAAAACGGGTAGGACCCTGCTTTTTTACCATTTCCAAAAACTGTTTTTTTTTTTTTTTGGAAGTAGTAGTTTGTTTATTTATAAGGCGCCACAAAGTGTCTGCAGCGCCGTACATAGCAAACAAAAACAAATTACAAGGTAACGTACAGGGTGTGTTGATAAAATACAGCGTAAATAGGGTATACAGATGTAGCGTGTCCCATCTTTAGCCGGCGCTCGGCTGATCCCTTGCACTGGCGAGCGCCGGCGATAGAGACTGGGACGCGCGTGCGTCTCACACGCACGTGTGTCCCAGTTTCCCGTCGGTGGGGGGATGGGAACCCTGTCCGTCTCCGCTTCAGGGAGACGGACAGGGTTAGGGGGGGGTGCGGCAAGGTGGCGGGGACCCGGGGGGAGCCCCATTGTAAGGGGACGCGCACGCATCTCGTGCGCGTCCCCTTACGCAGCTGGCGGGGGATGGCGAATCTTCCGCCATCCCCTGCAAAAATGGCTCAACTCCATCTGTAGCTGGTAGAACTAAAATCAGCATCAGTTCTGCAGTAGGTGTGGAAATTGTCGGGGAGACTGAAGATGAAGTAGAGGAAGGGAAGAACAGGACAGGAGCACAGGTGAGGTAAAGAGGTAGGGTGAGTACGTGAGGGGTGGACGAATGAAAAACAATAGGATAAGTAGGAACGGATGGGAACAGAGGCAGGATAGGAGGATCAAAAGAGGTTAGGAGGAGGGATAGGCCAGTTGAAAAAAGTGGGTTTTGAGGGAGCGCTTGAAGGAGGTAAGGGAATCAGATAGCCTGATGGGTGGCGGGAGGTTGTTCCAGTGCAGGGGGGCAGCGCGAGAGAATTCTTGGACACGGGAGTGGGAGGAGGTGATTAGGTGAGAGGTCAGTCGGCGGTCAGCGATGGAGCGAAGAGGACAGGAGGGAGTGTGGATAGAGATCAGTGAAGAGAGGTAGGGAGCTGTGGAGGAGGAGAGAGCCTTGTAGGTGGTGGTGAGGTGTTTAAAGAGAACCCGGAAAGGAATGGGGAGCCAGTGAAGAGATAGACAGAGGGGGGAGGCGGCGGTAGAGCGGCGGGAGAGGAAGATGAGCCTAGCAGCAGCGTTAAGAATGGTTTGGAGAGGTGCGAGGCGGGTGAGAGGTAGCCCAGAGAGAAGGATGATGCAGTAGTCAAGGCGGGAGATGACAAGAGAGTGAATGAGAATTTTGGTCGCGTCAGTGGAGAGGAATGGTCTGATGCGTGAGATGTTGCGTAGGTGAAAGTGGCAAGACTGTGAGAGCGCAATTGTGGGGGTGAAAGAAAGGGAGGAGTCAATGATGACATCGAGGCAGTGTGTTTGGTCGGTGGAGGTGATCTCGGTTTCAACAATGCTGATGGAGATAGTGGGAGAAGAGGGGATGTTCGGGGGATGGAAGATTAGAAGTTCAGTTTTAGCCATGTTTAGTTTCAGGATGCGTTGGGTCATCCAGGCTGAGATGGCCGTGAGGCATTCGGAGACCTTGGACAGGAGTGATGGGGATAGGTCGGGGGAGGAGAGATAGATTAGGTATCATCAGCATAAAGGTGGTAATGGAAGCCATAGGAGCTGATGAGGGTGCCCAGAGAGGTGGTGTAGAGGGAGAAGAGGAGAGGGCCTGTAAAATCACTCTGCACCTTTCAGACCGCACATATTACCGTTTTAAAACGGTTAAAAATCTGCAAAATACTGTTTTTTTGGTGTGGTCTGAAAGGGGCATAATTAATTGGATTAGTGATGAATTCTTACAGAAGACCAACATGAGAACTGCTAATTATAAATAGTTTTCTTAGCAGTGTATGATTGGTGGTGCTCCCAAAGGAAAGTTCAGTGTCGTAACTGAAGTTGAAAGTCAGAAGGTGACTAAAGGAAACAGAAAAGGCAGACTTTTTTTAGAATAGTAACAGGTGGTTTATGAAGAAATTTAAAATGTAACTTTTAATGGTAAGACTAAAATACAAATCGAAACAACTGATTCTTCTCTCTTTAGCAAAATATATATAGATAAGTGACGATTGATTCGTCATGAATATAGATCAGTTATAATTGTGGCCAGTTTGTAGCCCATGTTAGAGGAGATATCAGATTGTACAATGCAGGACACACCCCCTTGAGAAACCCTGTGTATGGTAGGTAATGACAGGTTACAGAGATATCATGGGATAGATGAAGAGTTGGTAGGTAAGTATAATAAGGGGATTTTTGTAAGGACTTACCATTCGAATCCCTTTCTCTGAGTCCATCCTGGTGACACAGCTCAACCATGGGATGTAGGAGGGTCCGCAGGAGCCAGGCACCTAAGCTAAAGCTTTGAGACCGGCAGGCTCCTCCCTTCTGCATCCCAGCATTCCTCAGTTCAACTTCCAGAGCACACAAGTATACATTACTCAGTACAACGCCTGAACATATTAATATGCACAATCAATTATAACCATATAAATGACAACACATGAAACAGAATTACTTACGGAACGTAAGGGAGGGATCGCTGTGTCACCAGGATGGACTCAGAGAAAGGGGTTTGAACGGTAAGTTCTTACAAAAATTCAATTTTTTCTGTCATCCATCCTGGTGACACAGCTCAACCATGGGACGTTCAAGAGCCGGTCCTTTGGGAGGGTACGCTCAGGCCTGCAGTTCTCATCACTGCCCGTCCGAATGAAGCATCCTCCAATGCGAACTCATGGAACCTGTAGAATTTGGTAAAGGTGTGAACAGAGGACCAGGTGGTAGCCCTGCATAACTGCTCCACCGTAGCCCCATGACGCACAGCCCAAGAGGAAGCAACTGACCTGGTGGTATGGGCATTAATCCTGGAGGAAATTGGTCTGCCAACTTTATTATAGGCAAAGGCAATCGCTGACCATAACCATTTAGCAATGGTCGGTTTAGAAGCTAGCCACCCTCTCTTATTTAGATCATACAGTACCAACAATGAATCAGTTTTGCGAAAATCCTTTATCTACATAGATGCGCAGAGCGTGAACTATGTCCAATTTTTTCAACTTGTCCCTATTTCTGGCCTCCTCCAGGGGGCAAAACACCGGTAGCACAATCTCCTGATTTAAATGAAAACTCAAGACTATCTTAGGTAGAAATTAAGCACAGCCCCTGTCATCGTGGAATACAAGAAATGGAGACTTTCAAGACAAGGCCCCCAGTTCTGAAACTCACCGAGGCTATGGCTAACAGAAAAGTACATTTCCAAGAAAGATATTTAAGATCAGCCGACCTTAAAGGCTCAAACTGAGGTTTTTGTAGAACCGGCAATACCAGAGACAGGTCCCAAGACGCCATCGGCTGCCTATATGGCGGTTTAAGTCTCATGACTCCCTATAAAAATATCTGTACTTCTGCCAACGGAGACACTCTTTTCTGAAAGAATATGGATAAGGCTGACGGCTGTACCTTTAAGGACTGCAGGCTAAGCCCTGCTGAAAACCCATCCGGGAGAAACTCCAAAAGTCTAGTGACCTTGAACGTAGAGGTGTGTACCTTCTGACATTTACACCACCTGATATAAATTTCCTAAACATGATGATAAATAGCTGCTGATACAGGCTTGCGAGCCCTAAGCATGGTTTGGATAACAACATCTGAAAAACCTTTCTTCCTTAATAAGGAGGTTTCAAAAGCCAGGCCGTCGAATTGAGACGAGATAGGTCCAGGTGAAGAAACGGTCCTTGTTTGAGTAAGTCTGGCTGAAGAGGCAGATGCCAGAAATCCATCGACAACCTCAGTATGTTTGAGTACCATAACCTCCTGGGCCAATCCGGAGCAATCAGTATAACTTATACCTCCTGTGTCCTCACTCTCCCGAGGAATCATAGGAAACCGAGGGATCACATAGGCGAGGATGAAACACCATGCAACTGTCATGGCATCTACTGCCCACGCAGTCGGGTCCCTGATCCGAGAGCAGAACCTGGGAACCTGACAGTTGTGTCTGGATGCCATGAAATCTATTTCTGGGAGCCCCCAAAGAGTAACTACAGATGAATCCTGGCTCATCCTTGCTGGCGATCCGCCAGCAGCATGCTGCTGGCGGATCGCCAGCAACACGGCGCCGCTATCTGACTGTGACGCGCCTGCGTCCCCCACGCACGCGCGTCATAGTATCCGGGCGGCGAGGCGGACGCATTACTGTCCGCCTCCCGCTCGAGGGGCAGGGGGGGAATCAAGGAGGCTACGGGGGGTGCGGTCGCCCGGTGTGGGCACCGGGCGTCCGAGGGCAGCACCGTCAGAAGGGGACGCGCGCACCTCGTCCACGCGCGTCCCCTTCCGGCATACAGATGGCGGCGCCATCGCCATCCCCTGCAAAGATGAATCCCGCTACATCTGTATTCCCTGAAAGCCTTCTGGATGTAACGCCCACTCTCCTTCCAGCAGATCTGCCCTGCCGAGGAAGTCCGCTTCCACATTCCGGATCCCCGGAATGAACACAGCTGACAGAGTTGAACTGTTCACTTCTGCCCGCTGAAATATCCGCAAGACTTCCTGCATAGTCATCCTGCTGCGAGTACCGCCCTGATAGTTTAAGTCATCTGTGGCATTGTCTAACTGTATGCGAATGGGTTACCCCTTCAAGAGATCCCTGTAGAAGCGTTCTCCAAACTGTCCGGAGCTCCAGAATGTTGATTGGTAATTTGGATTCCTCTTTGGACCACAGACCTTGCAATCTGAGGTGCAGGACCTCCGCCCCCCAACCCCTGAGACTGGCATCGGTTGTGACGACCAGCCAATCCCACGAGCAAAGAGAATGTCCCATTTGCAGAGACTCCAGATGCATCCACCAGATCAATGAGTTCCTTGGCTCCTGAGACAGGAACAGCGTTTCACGTTTCATGGTTTTCTGGTTCCCTGACCAACAGGCCAGAATGTTCCACTGAAAGGGCCTTGAGTGAAACCTTGCGTACTGGAGAGTCTTGAAAGTTGCTACCATCTTGCCCAACGGTTTTAAACTCTGCCAAATTGTTCTGAGATTGGAGAATCGACTGCACCAACCGGCGAATGTCTATTGCCTTGGACTCTGGAAGGAACACACAATGAAGATGTGTGTCCAAGATCACACCCAAAAATTCTGAGTGGGTGTTAGATGAGATTTCGGAAGATTTAAAAATTCACCCGTGATCTCTGAGGAACTGAGTTGCCATCGTCAGATGGTTCTGCAGATTCGGCAAGAGGTCTCCAAGTATGGAATAATCACAATCCCTTTTAGCCTGAGAGCCGCTGCCATGACAGCCATCACTTTGGTGAAAACTCTCGAAGCTGTGGCTATGCCTGAAAGGTAGAGCCTGAAACTGTAGATGAGTCTCTCCTATTGCAAAATGTAGTAAGGATTGATGTTCTCTGTCTATACTCTCCAGGTTCTATGCTTAAGAGCACTGACCTCAGAGATTCCATCCTGAAGTGGTCCACCCACAGATGCAGGTTTAAAGACTTTAGATTTAGTTTGGGGACTAAGAAAAGAATGGAATAGAATCCCTTCTTTCTTTCCTCCTGTGGCACCGGGATCACCACCCCCTTCTCTAGAAGAGTCATTGCCGCCCCCAAGAGAGCTTTCCGCAAGTGAGCTTCCCACGGTAGGGGTGTAGGAAGAAATCTCAGTACTCTTTACCTAGAACGGCGGTCATCGCGGGCACATCGCGGCCACATTATTGGGCACTCGCGATGCGACCGACGCGATCAATCATCGCGTCGGTCACGATGTCGGTCGCATCGCGGGTTCCCAGTAATGTGCCTGCGATGACCGCGATTTCTTGCTGTGAAAAACAGCTAAAAAACAGCAAATGACATGGCATCCCTCAATTGTAAAATAAAAAAAAAAAAAATACATGCATATTCAACCTTACACTATTAAATGACATATAATTTAATGGCATCCCTTAATTATAAGACAAGAAAACAAGTAAAACCACGCACATATCGCGGTGATTGCGGGCACATTGCGGCCATCAACGATCGTGTTGCGTGTCGGTTGCATCACGGGTGCCCATGGCCGTCATGTGGCCGCAATCACCGCGATGGGTGAGCAAAAAGCAACAAAATACAATAGAAAAACACATCAAATGACATGGCATCCCTCAATTAGAAGACAATGAAATAACACACGACACAGGTTATGAATTTTGAATAATCACTTTTTTTTTATTTTTGGACAATGGGGGGAAGGTCATTCTTCTGGGCGAAGGTCATTAACAGTTTAGGAGAATAGATGCCTCATGGGAGAAATTGCTTTACAACAAGGCAAATTGGAATGAGGCATACAAAAAATGGGGCTTAATGCACAACAAGGAACCATGATGCAAACATGCACTGGGTACAGAACAAAATGCCAATATGCGGAACAGTCAATGGTGAAGGCGCAAAACGAGTACGGACAGCTCAAAGTTCAGGAGTCCGATACTGCGACCGTCAGCAACCGAAATTATGGTCTACGAGCAACAAAGTTCATCTTGGAGCAAATAACGAACAGAGTAGAACAAGGACATTGCTGCATGGCACAATAATTTAAAACCAATAAAGCCAAATTGATAATTAATTGAAATCGCGCTCTTCACCTGGGAGGGGACTTTGTGTGCTCAACAGAGCACTTGAAATAGTCCCAGGCAAAGACGAAGGGTCTGTGACTGGTGGCATAGGGGGCCTCGGTGCGTACATAAAAGGGTGAGGAGGAGGCGGAGCATAACCCGACGCACTGTATGAACCTTCTGGAAGAGTCCATGTGCCTTTCCGGCATGGTGACTTTATTATAGGGGTATATGTGCTGCGATTCCTAGAACCACGGCTCTAACCCAACCTTCTGGAAGAGGCCATGTGCCTTTCCCGGCATGGTGACTTTATTATAGGGGTATATGTGCTGCGATTCCTAGAACCACGGCTCTAAGCCAACCTTCTGGAAGAGGCCATGTGCCTTTCCGGCATGGTGACTTTATTATAGGGGTATATGTGCTGCGATTCCTAGAACCGCGGCTCTAACCCAACTTTCTGGAAGAGGCCATGTGCCTTTCCGGCATGGTGACTTTATTATAGGGGAATATGTGCTGCGATTCCTAGAACCACGGCTCTAACCCAACCTTCCGGAAGAGGCCATGTGCCTTTCCGGCATGGTGACATTATTATAGGGGTATATGTGCTGCGATTCCTAGAACCATGGCTCTAACCCAACCTTCTGGAAGAGGCCATGTGCCATTCCGGCAGGGTGACTTTATTATAGGGGTATATGTGCTGGGATTCCTAGAACCACGGCTCTAACCCAACCTTCCGGAAGAGGCCATGTGCCTTTCCCGGCATGGTGACTTTATTATAGGGGTATATGTGCTGCGATTCCTAGAACCACGGCTCTAACCCAACCTTCTGGAAGAGGCCATGTGCCTTTCCGGCATGGTGACTTTATTATAGGGGTATATGTGCTGCGATTCCTAGAACCGCGGCTCTAACCCAACTTTCTGGAAGAGGCCATGTGCCTTTCCGGCATGGTGACTTTATTATAGGGGTATATGTGCTGCGATTCCTAGAACCACGGCTCTAACCCAACCTTCTGGAAGAGGCCATGTGCCTTTCCCGGCATGGTGACTTTATTATAGGGGTATATGTGCTGCGATTCCTAGAACCACGGCTCTAAGCCAACCTTCTGGAAGAGGCCATGTGCCTTTCCGGCATGGTGACTTTATTATAGGGGTATATGTGCTGCGATTCCTAGAACCACGGCTCTAACCCAACCTTCTGGAAGAGGCCATGTGCCTTTCCGGCATGGTGACTTTATTTTACGGGTATATGTGCTGCGATTCCTAGAACCACGGCTCTAACCCAACCTTCTGAAAGAGGCCATGTGCCTTTCCGGCATGGTGACTTTATTATAGGGGTATATGTGCTGGGATTCCTAGAACCACGGCTCTATCCCAACCTTTTGGAAGAGGCCATGTGCCTTTCCGGCATGGTGACTTTATTTTACGGGTATATGTGCTGCGATTCCTAGAACCACGGCTCTAACCCAACCTTCTGGAAGAGTCCATGTGCATTTCCGGCATGGTGACTTTATTATAGGGGTATATGTGCTGGGATTCCTAGAACCACGGCTCTAACCCAACCTTCTGGAAGAGGCCATGTGCCTTTCCGGCATGGTGACTTTATTATAGGGGTATATGTGCTGGGATTCCTAGAACCACGGCTCTATCCCAACCTTCTGGAAGAGGCCATGTGCCATTCCGGCATGGTGACTTTATTATAGGGGTATATGTGCTGGGATTCCTAGAACCACGGCTCTAACCCAACCTTCTGGAAGAGGCCATGTGCATTTCCGGCATGGTGACTTTATTATAGGGGTATATGTGCTGCGATTCCTAGAACCACGGCTCTATCCCAACCTTCTGGAAGAGGTCATGTGCCTTTCCGGCATGGTGACTTTATTATAGGGGTATATGTGCTGCGATTCCTAGAACCACGGCTCTAACCCAACCTTCTGGAAGAGGCCATGTGCCTTTCCGCCATGGTGACTTTATTATAGGGGTATATGTGCTGCGATTCCTAGAACCACGGCTCTATCCCAACCTTCTGGAAGAGGTCATGTGCCTTTCCGGCATGGTGACTTTATTATAGGGGTATATGTGCTGCGATTCCTAGAACAACGGCTCTATCCCAACCTTCTGGAAGAGGCCATGTGCCTTTCCGGCATGGTGACTTTATTTTACGGGTATATGTGCTGCGATTCCTAGAACCACGGCTCTATCCCAACCTTCTGGAAGAGGCCATGTGCCTTTCTGGCATGGTGACTTTATTATAGGGGTATATGTGCTGCGATTCCTAGAACCACGGCTCTAACCCAACTTTCTGGAAGAGGCCATGTGCCTTTCCGGCATGGTGACTTTATTTTACGGGTATATGTGCTGGGATTCCTAGAACCACGGCTCTAACCCAACCTTCCGAAAGAGGCCATGTGCCATTCCGGCATGGTGACTTTATTATAGGGGTATATGTGCTGGGATTCCTAGAACCACGGCTCTATCCCAACCTTCTGGAAGAGGCCATGTGCCATTCCGGCATGGTGACTTTATTATAGGGGTATATGTGCTGCGATTCCTAGAACCACGGCTCTGACCCAACCTTCTGGAAGAGGCCATGTGCCTTTCTGGCATGGTGACTTTATTATAGGGGTATATGTGCTGCGATTCCTAGAACCACGGCTCTAACCCAACCTTCTGGAAGAGGCCATGTGCCTTTCCGGCATGGTGACTTTATTTTACGGGTATATGTGCTGGGATTCCTAGAACCACGGCTCTAACCCAACCTTCCGAAAGAGGCCATGTGCCATTCCGGCATGGTGACTTTATTATAGGGGTATATGTGCTGGGATTCCTAGAACCACGGCTCTATCCCAACCTTCTGGAAGAGGCCATGTGCCATTCCGGCATGGTGACTTTATTATAGGGGTATATGTGCTGGGATTCCTAGAACCACGGCTCTAACCCAACCTTCTGGAAGAGGCCATGTGCCTTTCCGGCATGGTGACTTTATTTTACGGGTATATGTGCTGGGATTCCTAGAACCACGGCTCTAACCCAACCTTCCGAAAGAGGCCATGTGCCATTCCGGCATGGTGACTTTATTATAGGGGTATATGTGCTGGGATTCCTAGAACCACGGCTCTATCCCAACCTTCTGGAAGAGGCCATGTGCCATTCCGGCATGGTGACTTTATTATAGGGGTATATGTGCTGCGAGTCCTAGAACCACGGCTCTGACCCAACCTTCTGGAAGAGGCCATGTGCATTTCCGGCATGGTGACTTTATTATAGGGGTATATGTGCTGCGATTCCTAGAACCACGGCTCTAACCCAACCTTCTGGAAGAGGCCATGTGCCTTTCCGGCATGGTGACTTTATTTTACGGGTATATGTGCTGGGATTCCTAGAACCACGGCTCTAACCCAACCTTCCGAAAGAGGCCATGTGCCATTCCGGCATGGTGACTTTATTATAGGGGTATATGTGCTGGGATTCCTAGAACCACGGCTCTATCCCAACCTTCTGGAAGAGGCCATGTGCCATTCCGGCATGGTGACTTTATTATAGAGGTATATGTGCTGGGATTCCTAGAACCACGGCTCTAACCCAACCTTCTGGAAGAGGCCATGTGCCTTTCCGGCATGGTGACTTTATTATAGGGGTATATGTGCTGCGATTCCTAGAACCACGGCTCTAACCCAACCTTCTGGAAGAGGCCATGTGCCTTTCCGGCATGGTGACTTTACTACAGGGGTATATGTGCTGGGATTCCTAGAACCACGGCTCTAACCCAGCCTTCTGGAAGAGGCCATGTGCCTTTCCGGCATGGTGACTTTACTATAGGGGTATATGTGCTGGGATTCCTAGAACCACGGCTCTAACCCAACCTTCTGGAAGAGACCATGTGCCTTTCCGGCATGGTGACTTTATTATAGGGGTATATGTGCTGGGATTCCTAGAACCACGTCTCTGACCCAACCTTCTGGAAGAGACCATGTGCCTTTCCGGCATGGTGACTTTATTATAGGGGTATATGTGCTGGGATTCCTAGAACCGCGGCTCTAACCCAACCTTCTGGAAGAGGCCATGTGCCATTCCGGCATGGTGACTTTATTATAGGGGAATATGTGCTGGGATTCCTAGAACCAGGGCTCTAACCCAACCTTCTGGAAGAGGTCATGTGCCTTTCCGGCATGGTGACTTTATTATAGGGGTATATGTGCTGGGATTCCTAGAACCACGGCTCTGACCCAACCTTCTGGAAGAGGCCATGTGCCTTTCCGGCATGGTGACTTTATTATAGGGGTATATGTGCTGGGATTCCTAGAACCACGGCTCTGACCCAACCTTCTGGAAGAGGCCATGTGCCTTTCCGGCATGGTGACTTTATTATAGGGGTATATGTGCTGGGATTCCTAGAACCACGGCTCTATCCCAACCTTCTGGAAGAGGCCATGTGCCTTTCCGGCATGGTGACTTTATTATAGGGGTATGTGTGCTGGGATTCCTAGAACCAGGGCTCTAACCCAACCTTCTGGAAGAGGCCATGTGCCTTTCCGGCATGGTGACTTTATTATAGGGGTATATGTGCTGGGATTCCTAGAACCACGGCTCTGACCCAACCTTCTGGAAGAGGCCATGTGCCTTTCCGGCATATTGACTTTATTATAGGGGTATATGTGCTGGGATTCCTAGAACCACGGCTCTAACCCAACCTTATGGAAGAGACCATGTGCCTTTCCGGCATGGTGACTTTATTATAGGGGTATGTGTGCTGGGATTCCTAGAACCATGGCTCTAACCCAACCTTCTGGAAGAGTCCATGTGCCTTTCCGGCATGATGACTTTATTATAGGGGTATATGTGCTGGGATTCCTAGAACCATGGCTCTAACCCAACCTTCTGGAAGAGGCCATGTGCCTTTCCGGCATGGTGACTTTATTATAGGGGTATATGTGCTGGGATTCCTAGAACCACGGCTCTAACCCAACCTTCTGGAAGAGGCCATGTGCCTTTCCGGCATGGTGACTTTATTATAGGGGTATATGTGCTGGGATTCCTAGAACCACGGCTCTAACCCAACCTTCTGGAAGAAGCCATGTGCCATTCCGGCATGGTGACTTTCTTATAGGGGTATATGTGCTGCGATTCCGAGAACCACGGCTCTAACCCAACCTTCTGGAAGAGGCCATGTGCCTTTCCGGCATGGTGACTTTCTTATAGGGGT
Source organism: Crinia signifera (assembly GCF_055691185.1). Lineage (NCBI taxonomy): Eukaryota > Metazoa > Chordata > Amphibia > Anura > Myobatrachidae > Crinia > Crinia signifera. Next base: position 160,236 of record NW_028142108.1, read on the forward strand.
ATATGTGCTGCGATTCCGAGAACCACGACTCTAACCCAACCTTCTGGAAGAGGCCATGTGCCTTTCCGGCATGGTGACTTTATTATAGGGGTATATGTGCTGCGATTCCTAGAACCACGGTCTAACCCAACCTTCCGGAAGAGGGCATGTGCCTTTCCAACATGGTGACTTTATTATAGGGGTATATGTGCTGGGATTCCTAGAACCACGGCTCTGACCCAACCTTCCGAAAGAGGCCATGTGCCTTTCCGGCATGGTGACTTTATTATAGGGGAATATGTGCTGCGATTCCGAGAACCACGGCTCTAACCCAACCTTCTGGAAGAGGCCATGTGCCTTTCCGGCATGGTGACTTTATTATAGAGGTATATGTGCTGGGATTCCTAGAACCACGGCTCTAACCCAACCTTCTGGAAGAAGCCATGTGCCATTCCGGCATGGTGACTTTATTATAGGGGTATATGTGCTGCGATTCCTAGAACCACGGCTCTAACCCAACCTTCTGGAAGAGGCCATGTGCCTTTCCGGCATGGTGACTTTACTATAGGGGTATATGTGCTGGGATTCCTAGAACCACGGCTCTAACCCAACCTTCTGGAAGAAGCCATGTGCCTTTCCGGCATGGTGACTTTATTATAGGGGAATATGTGCTGGGATTCCTAGAACCAGGGCTCTAACCCAACCTTCTGAAAGAGGCCATGTGCCTTTCCGGCATGGTGACTTTATTATAGGGGTATATGTGCTGGGATTCCTAGAACCACGGCTCTAACCCAACCTTATGGAAGAGACCATGTGCCTTTCCGGCATGGTGACTTTATTATAGGGGTATGTGTGCTGGGATTCCTAGAACCATGGCTCTAACCCAACCTTCTGGAAGAGTCCATGTGCCTTTCCGGCATGATGACTTTATTATAGGGGTATATGTGCTGGGATTCCTAGAACCATGGCTCTAACCCAACCTTCTGGAAGAGGCCATGTGCCTTTCCGGCATGGTGACTTTATTATAGGGGTATATGTGCTGGGATTCCTAGAACCACGGCTCTAACCCAACCTTCTGGAAGAGGCCATGTGCCTTTCCGGCATGGTGACTTTATTATAGGGGTATATGTGCTGGGATTCCTAGAACCACGGCTCTAACCCAACCTTCTGGAAGAAGCCATGTGCCATTCCGGCATGGTGACTTTCTTATAGGGGTATATGTGCTGCGATTCCGAGAACCACGGCTCTAACCCAACCTTCTGGAAGAGGCCATGTGCCTTTCCGGCATGGTGACTTTCTTATAGGGGTATATGTGCTGCGATTCCGAGAACCACGACTCTAACCCAACCTTCTGGAAGAGGCCATGTGCCTTTCCGGCATGGTGACTTTATTATAGGGGTATATGTGCTGCGATTCCTAGAACCACGGTCTAACCCAACCTTCCGGAAGAGGGCATGTGCCTTTCCAACATGGTGACTTTATTATAGGGGTATATGTGCTGGGATTCCTAGAACCACGGCTCTGACCCAACCTTCCGAAAGAGGCCATGTGCCTTTCCGGCATGGTGACTTTATTATAGGGGAATATGTGCTGCGATTCCGAGAACCACGGCTCTAACCCAACCTTCTGGAAGAGGCCATGTGCCTTTCCGGCATGGTGACTTTATTATAGAGGTATATGTGCTGGGATTCCTAGAACCACGGCTCTAACCCAACCTTCTGGAAGAAGCCATGTGCCATTCCGGCATGGTGACTTTATTATAGGGGTATATGTGCTGCGATTCCTAGAACCACGGCTCTAACCCAACCTTCTGGAAGAGGCCATGTGCCTTTCCGGCATGGTGACTTTACTATAGGGGTATATGTGCTGGGATTCCTAGAACCACGGCTCTAACCCAACCTTCTGGAAGAAGCCATGTGCCTTTCCGGCATGGTGACTTTATTATAGGGGAATATGTGCTGGGATTCCTAGAACCAGGGCTCTAACCCAACCTTCTGAAAGAGGCCATGTGCCTTTCCGGCATGGTGACTTTATTATAGGGGTATATGTGCTGGGATTCCTAGAACCACGGCTCTATCCCAACCTTCTGGAAGAGGCCATGTGCCTTTCCGGCATGGTGACTTTACTATAGGGGTATATGTGCTGGGATTCCTAGAACCACGGCTCTGACCCAACCTTCTGGAAGAGACCATGTGCCTTTCCGGCATGGTGACTTTATTATAGGGGTATATGTGCTGGGATTCCTAGAACCACGGCTCTAACCCAACCTTCTGGAAGAGGCCATGTGCCTTTCCGGCATGGTGACTTTATTATAGGGGTATATGTGCTGCGATTCCTAGAACCACGGCTCTAACCCAGCCTTCTGGAAGAGGCCATGTGCCTTTCCGGCATGGTGACTTTATTATAGGGGTATATGTGCTGGGATTCCTAGAACCACGGCTCTAACCCAACCTTCTGGAAGAGGCCATGTGCCTTTCCGGCATGGTGACTTTATTATAGGGGTATATGTGCTGGGATTCCTAGAACCACGGCTCTAACCCAACCTTCTGGAAGAGGCCATGTGCCTTTCCAACATGGTGACTTTATTATAGAGGTATATGTGCTGGGATTCCTAGAACAACGGCTCTAACCCAACCTTCTGGAAGAGGCCATGTGCCTTTCCGGCATGGTGACTTTATTATAGGGGTATATGTGCTGGGATTCCTAGAACCACGGCTCTAACCCAACCTTCTGGAAGAGGCCATGTGCATTTCCGGCATGGTGACTTTATTATAGGGGTATATGTGCTGGTATTCCTAGAACCACGGCTCTAACCCAACCTTCTGGAAGAGGCCATGTGCCTTTCCGGCATGGTGACTTTATTATAGGGGTATATGTGCTGGGATTCCTAGAACCACGGCTCTAACCCAACCTTCTGGAAGAAGCCATGTGCCATTCCGGCATGGTGACTTTATTATAGGGGTATATGTGCTGGGATTCCTAGAACCGCGGCTCTAACCCAACCTTCTGGAAGAGGCCATGTGCCTTTCCGGCATGGTGACTTTATTATAGGGGTATATGTGCTGGGATTCCTAGAACCACGGCTCTAACCCAACCTTCTGGAAGAAGCCATGTGCCATTCCGGCATGGTGACTTTCTTATAGGGGTATATGTGCTCCGATTCCTAGAACCACGGCTCTATCCCAACCTTCTGGAAGAGGCCATGTGCCTTTCCGGCATGGTGACTTTATTATAGGGGTATATGTGCTGGGATTCCTAGAACCACGGCTCTAACCCAACCTTCTGGAAGAGGCCATGTGCCATTCCGGCATGGTGACTTTATTATAGAGGTATATGTGCTGGGATTCCTAGAACCACGGCTCTAACCCAACCTTCTGGAAGAGGCCATGTGCCTTTCCGGCATGGTGACTTTATTATAGGGGTATATGTGCTCCGATTCCTAGAACCACGGTCTAACCCAACCTTCTGGAAGAGGCCATGTGCCTTTCCGGCATGGTGACTTTATTATAGGGGTATATGTGCTGGGATTCCTAGAACCACGGCTCTAACCCAACCTTCTGGAAGAGGCCATGTGCCTTTCCAACATGGTGACTTTATTATAGAGGTATATGTGCTGGGATTCCTAGAACCACGGTCTAACCCAACCTTCTGGAAGAGGCCATGTGCCTTTCCAACATGGTGACTTTATTATAGAGGTATATGTGCTGGGATTCCTAGAACCACGTCTCTGACCCAACCTTCTGAAAGAGACCATGTGCCTTTCCGGCATGGCGACTTTATTATAGGGCTATATGTGCTGCGATTCCTAGAACCACGGCTCTATCCCAACCTTCTGGAAGAGTCCATGTGCCTTTCCAGCATGGTGACTTTATTATAGGGGTATATGTGCTGGGATTCCTAGAACCACGGCTCTAACCCAACCTTCTGGAAGAGGCCATGTGCCTTTCCGGCATGGTGACTTTATTATAGGGGTATATGTGCTGGGATTCCTAGAACCACGGCTCTATCCCAACCTTCCGGAAGAGGCCATGTGCCATTCCGGCATGGTGACTTTATTATAGGGGTATATGTGCTGGGATTCCTAGAACCACGGCTCTAACCCAACCTTCTGGAAGAGGCCATGTGCCTTTCCGGCATGGCGACTTTATTATAGGGGTATATGTGCTGGGATTCCTAGAACCACGGTCTAACCCAACCTTCTGGAAGAGGCCATGTGCCTTTCCGGCATGGTGACATTATTATAGGGGTATATGTGCTGGGATTCCTAGAACCACGGCTCTAACCCAACCTTCTGGAAGAGACCATGTGCCTTTCCGGCATGGTGACTTTACTATAGGGGTATATGTGCTGGGATTCCTAGAACCACGGTCTAACCCAACCTTCTGGAAGAGGCCATGTGCCTTTCCGGCATGGTGACATTATTATAGGGGTATATGTGCTGGGATTCCTAGAACCACGGCTCTAACCCAACCTTCTGGAAGAGGCCATGTGCCTTTCCGGCATGGCGACTTTATTATAGGGGTATATGTGCTGCGATTCCTAGAACCACGGCTCTAACCCAACCTTCTGGAAGAAGCCATGTGCCATTCCGGCATGGTGACTTTCTTATAGGGGTATATGTGCTGCGATTCCGAGAACCACGGCTCTTACCCAACCTTCTGGAAGAAGCCATGTGCCATTCCGGCATGGTGACTTTCTTATAGGGGTATATGTGCTGCGATTCCGAGAACCACGGCTCTAACCCAACCTTCTGGAAGAGGCCATGTGCCATTCCGGCATGGTGACTTTACTATAGGGATATATGTGGTGGGATTCCTAGAACCACTGCTCTAACCCAACCTTCTGGAAGAGGCCATGTGCCATTCCGGCATGGTGACTTTATTATAGGGGTATGTGCTGGGATTCCTAGAACCACGGCTCTGACCCAACCTTCTGGAAGAGGCCATGTGCCTTTCCGGCATGGTGACTTTATTATAGGAGTATATGTGCTGCTTTCATCACTATACTATTCATTGCATGAATTGTATGATTACTAGTAATGCGATTGTTATATTGAATGTCTTACTCCCACACACGCCATGGAGTCCACGTGCCACTTTAGCCCTCTTAGAATGTTGTGCTACTTAGTCTCAGCAAGGAGCATTTTGCCAGTGACCTGTGTGGGCTGTGAACCTTGGTGTCCTCCTTATTCAGACATGCAGTGTCCATCAATCTGGTATACACCGCCCAGCTATAGTGAGGTCCCGCCTTGTGAATGAGTGTGCCCGCTATGTGAATAGATGTGTACATGTCACAGCTGATTGGGTATCCCCAAAACCATTCGTAAGATGCTCGCCAATGACGATGCCCCCCCCCCCCCATAGTCACCAGTCATCGAAAGTGACACATACTGTAGCCCTGGATTAGGGATTTCAGTGACATCAGCCACCCGCCCCTAACACACTTGGGCACGCCTGCATTTATTTAGTCCCGTCTGCGTTTTTATTGGCGCTCCCATTAAATTGCTAAGAAAGCAAAAAAGTATCAGAATGTTATTGCTCCTTGCAGCCCATACGCATGAGCAGTATGTATGTATGTATGTATGGGCTGCTGTGCTCACATTAGTCCAGGAGCGATTGTGTCTGAATTGGGCCCTCCGTAGACCTTTGCACGATGTCCCTTAGTATATTGGTAAAACCTGAGTCACTGCCTCACCCGACACAGAATGTGGCTGGTCCTGATTGTCAGACTAACACTCTCCTTTCTCTCTCCTGCCCAGCGATGGCGTCTGCTGCTGATCTGAGACAGGAGCTGGACTGTTCCATCTGCCTGAGCACTTATACAGATCCTGTAACCCTGAGATGTGGCCACAACTTCTGCCGGATCTGTATTGATCATGTGCTGGATACACAGAAGGAGGCTGGGGCTTATACCTGTCCTGAGTGCAAAGCACAGCACAAAAGACGTCCTGCGCTGATCCAGAACATTCCTCTGTGTAACATAGTGGGGAGGTTCCTGTCTGCTCGGCCAGATCAGGAGGAGATGGGGATCCTCTGCAGTTACTGTATTCACTCTCCTGTACCTGCTGCTAAGTCCTGTCTGCACTGTGAGGCCCACCTGTGTGATGAACACCTGAGAGTACACAGCAAGGGACCAGAACACGTCTTATGTGACCCCACCACTGCCCTGGGGAACAGGAAATGCTCCGTCCATAAGGAACTCTACAGATATTACTGCACTGAGGACGCTGCCTGTATCTGTGTGTCGTGCTGTCTAATTGGGGAACACAAAGGACATCAAATGGAGTCACTGGATGAGGCCGCTGAGAAGAGGAAAGAGAAACTGAGAGATGTTCTACAGAAACTGAGCACACAAAGAGCTGAGACTGAGAAAAGAGTCCAGAGACTGCAGGAGCGCAGGAGAGAAGACCAGAGAAAAGCAGCGGGTGTAACTGAGAGAGTCACTGCCCTGTTTAGTGACATCAGGAGACAGCTGGAAGACCTGGAGAAGAGAGTCCTGAGTGAGATCTTCAGGCAGGAAGAGAGAGCTTCACTCTCAGTCTCTGATCTGATCAAGAAGCTGGAGATACGTAAGGACGAGCTGTCCGGGAAGATCAATCACATTGAGGACCTCTGCAATATGTCTGATCCATTGACTGTTGTACAGGAACCAGACACAGGGGACTTGTGTGATTCTGAGAACAGAAAGAGAGGTCATGCACAGGTCCATGATGGAGGAGATCTGGATGTGGGTCTCATCCCGGGGGCATTACACACACTGTCTGATATAATAATCAGTATAAATGCAGGGATCTATGTGCAGGAAGATACAGACACATTACTAGATGTAACCACAGTGGTTAAAATGGAATCAGATACAAAACCTTGTACAGATACAGGTGTCTGTGTGCACCAATCTACAGACCCATTAATGGATGGAACCGCCACTGTAAAAGTAGAAAGCGGTATAAATAGCGCGGTGCAGGAGGCTACAGACCTGCTGCTGGATGAAACCACATCTAGTAAGAAGTTAGATATATCAGGTGATGGGAAAACGGTCTCCTCCAATGATATAATCCAGACGTACTCAAAATATAGATTTCGGCCTCCGCAGGTAATAAGCTCCAGGGGATTCTTAGGGCGACACTACTGGGATGTGGATGTAAGTAATGCAGGCTGGAAAGTGGGGGTGTGTTACCCCAGTATGGAGAAGTGGGGGCGTCAGGCCGTCATTGGATATAATAACAAGTCTTGGACTCTATGTAAAGAGAAGAAGGAGCATTACTTAGTGAGACATGACTGTATAGACCTCTTCCTAGCGGAAAATCCCCCCTGTGACAGAGTGAGGGTCTACCTGGATTATGAGGCGGGACAGCTGTCCTTTTATTCTCTGTGTGACCCCATCAGACATTTATACACATACACCCACACCTTCACTGAGCCCCTCCATGCCGCATTCTTTGTAAGGAAGGGTTCGATAACTGTGGGCCTGATTCAGACTCTCGCACAGCCCTGATTGGTTGCAAGTGGCCGATCTGCTCTGTGCTGCAGTGCATACAACTGGTGGTGGTACTACAGCGACCTTAGACATGATTCAGGCATTAGGCGGAGGAGACGGGGAGCGCTTCTCTATGTGTGTGTATATATATATTATAGAAAGTTTAAAACTAAATTGTAAAGCAAAATAATAGTGTTTTACAGTAAGGAAATTGTTACTGGAAATGACATATTGTTCCCCTATCATTGTTGGATAGCTATATTGTATATTTTCACATTAATAAATACCTCCATTTTCCAGCGCTGCCTAGGTTGCGTTTGTTCCTGGTGTGAGGGTGGGCTGCCGCACTGTCATGCCTATTAGCATAGGTTCTGTGATTGACATAATCCACTCCCTCCAGTGGTCAGCACAGAGATCTATCTCAGGAGAAGGAGTTTGTCCCTCTTAGGCCTCTGTGGCTAGCTTAGCAATGCATTCTGGGACAAAGAAGCTGTAATAGTGGTTACTCAGTGAGCTGCTGCGACCAGGAGTTTAGTCCCAGAGAGGGGGGGGGGGGGGGGCATGGAGAGTCACCTCCCTGTACCCCTAGTGCTGAGAGGGACAGTAACAGGCTTTCACAGCAAACTTGGTTCTGTGGCTGTGACCCTCAGCCAGACCACTTTCTGGTTGCACCAGTGCGGGAAGCTGCCCTCTGGTGGGACGGATATCGCCAGCTTCCAGTGCGTGCTTACTTTTTCAGGGTACATATGATTCTATTGGCCACTCAGCGGCACTTCTGATTGGCCGCTGACCAGCCAATAGAATCATTCTGATGAGAGGCGCGGAAGATGAAACATCTCTGCGCCTCTGAGTCCGCTGCAGGGAGATGCCGGAGTCGCCGGCAGCTTGAAGAACCAGGAAGAAGTAAACTACGGCGGATCAAGACTGAAGAACTCCCATGGAGGACCTGGTTGAGTAGGATTTCCTTCCACAGGTCCACCGACATGGAGATCGACATGGTGAAGAATGCCGACATAGATCCGGACCGGATCAAGACCCTGGGACCTACCTACGGGATCAAGATAGGTAAGTATCAGTATGTGTGTAATGTATGTATTAAACTTTTATTTTTCTTATGTGTCAGTGTGTATTTATTTTACTATTTTTTTAACTGTGGAATTACAAGTGCCAGTGGGCCCTTTAATGCCCCGCAGGCTGGGACTTGTGGTTCTCCAAGTCCCAGCTTGCAGGGTAGGCTTGCTGGGACTCATAGTTCCACAGTTAAAAACAATAGTTTATTCTATTTTTTACACACAATCAGCTCGATGCCCACCGCCCGTCTCTTAGAAAATGGCTGCCCCCATACTGCAGACAGAAAGCTGTCTGCAGTATGGGAGCAGCCATTTTCTAAGTGTCCGTTTTCATTATAGCAGCAGGAGCCACTAGCCAGCGCTGGGAGAGACGGGACCGGGCATGGCATGCAGGTACCGGCAGAGACAGCAGCGGGTAACTATAGCCCCGCAGACCCCCGACGCCCAAACTTTCTCTGCGCTTCCCCGCCACCGCGGGGGCTGCGGAGCTATAGTTACGTCACTGAGATGGAGCCGCCGTCAGCGGGACCTGCCCTATAGCCAGATTTCATGTGCTAGCGCAGGCTGGTGGACTGGCTTACGGGTGATGAATATCGGGCCGGCCCTATAGCCAGATTTCATGTGCTAGCGCAGGCTGGTGGACTGGCTTACGGGTGATGAATATCGGACCGGCCCTATAGCCAGATTTCATGTGCTAGCGCAGGCTGGTGGACTGGCTTACGGGTGATGAATCTCGGACCGGCCCTATAGCCAGATTTCATGTGCTAGCGCAGGCTGGTGGACTGGCTTACGGGTGATGAATATCGGGCCGGCCCTATAGCCAGATTTCATGTGCTAGCGCAGGCTGGTGGACTGGCTTACGGGTGATGAATATCGGGCCGGCCCTATAACCAGATTTCATGTGCTAGCGCAGGCTGGTGGACTGGCTTACGGGTGATGAATCTCGGACCGGCCCTATAGCCAGATTTCATGTGCTAGCGCAGGCTGGTGGACTGGCTTACGGGTGATGAATATCGGGCCGGCCCTATAGCCAGATTTCATGTACTAGCGCAGGCTGGTGGACTGGCTTACGGGTGATGAATATCGGACCGGCCCTATAGCCAGATTTCATGTGCTAGCGCAGGCTGGTGGACTGGCTTACGGGTGATGAATATCGGGCCGGCCCTATAGCCAGATTTCATGTGCTAGCGCAGGCTGGTGGACTGGCTTACGGGTGATGAATATCGGGCCGGCCCTATAGCCAGATTTCATGTGCTAGCGCAGGCTGGTGGACTGGCTTACGGGTGATGAATCTCGGACCGGCCCTATAGCCAGATGTCATGTGCTAGCGCAGGCTGGTGGACCGGCTTACGGGTGATGAATCTCGGACCGGCCCTATAGCCAGATTTAATGTGCTAGCGCAGGCTGGTGGACTGGCTTACGGGTGATGAATATCGGACCGGCCCTATAACCAGATTTCATGTGCTAGCGCAGGCTGGTGGACTGGCTTACGGGTGATGAATATCGGACCGGCCCTATAGCCAGATGTCATGTACTAGCGCAGGCTGGTGGACTGGCTTACGGGTGATGAATATCGGTGCCGGCCCTATAGCCAGATTTCATGTACTAGCGCAGGCTGGTGGACTGGCTTACGGGTGATGAATATCGGGCCGGCCCTATAGCCAGATGTCATGTACTAGCGCAGGCTGGTGGACTGGCTTACGGGTGATGAATATCGGACCGGCCCTATAGCCAGATTTCATGTGCTAGCGCAGGCTGGTGGACTGGCTTACGGGTGATAAATATCGGGCCGGCCCTATAGCCAGATGTCATGTGCTAGCGCAGGCTGGTGGACCGGCTTACGGGTGATGAATATCGGGCCGGCCCTATAGCCAGATTTCATGTACTAGCGCAGGCTGGTGGACCGGCTTACGGGTGATGAATATCGGGCCGGCCCTATAGCCAGATTTCATGTACTAGCGCAGGCTGGTGGACCGGCTTACGGGTGATGAATATCGGGCCGGCCCTATAGCCAGATTTCATGTACTAGCGCAGGCTGGTGGTCTGGCTTACGGGTGATGAATATCGGGCCGGCCCTATAGCCAGATTTCATGTACTAGCGCAGGCTGGTGGACTGGCTTACGGGTGATGAATCTCGGACCGGCCCTATAGCCAGATTTCATGTGCTAGCGCAGGCTGGTGGACTGGCTTACGGGTGATGAATATCGGGCCGGCCCTATAGCCAGATGTCATGTACTAGCGCAGGCTGGTGGACTGGCTTACGGGTGATGAATCTCGGACCGGCCCTATAGCCAGATTTCATGTGCTAGCGCAGGCTGGTGGACTGGCTTACGGGTGATGAATATCGGGCCGGCCCTTTAGCCAGATTTCATGTACTAGCGCAGGCTGGTGGACCGGCTTACGGGTGATGACTATCAGTGCCGGCCCTATAGCCAGATTTCATGTACTAGCGCAGGCTGGTGGACCGGCTTACGGGTGATGAATATCGGACCGGCCCTATAGCCAGATTTCATGTGCTAGCGCAGGCTGGTGGACTGGCTTACGGGTGATGAATATCGGACCGGCCCTATAGCCAGATTTCATGTGCTAGCGCAGGCTGGTGGACTGGCTTACGGGTGATGAATATTGGGCCGGCCCTATAGCCAGATTTCATGTACTAGCGCAGGCTGGTGGACTGGCTTACGGGTGATGAATATCGGTGCCGGCCCTATAGCCAGATTTCATGTACTAGCGCAGGCTGGTGGTCTGGCTTACGGGTGATGAATATCGGGCCGGCCCTATAGCCAGATTTCATGTACTAGCGCAGGCTGGTGGACTGGCTTACGGGTGATGAATATCGGGCCGGCCCTATAGCCAGATTTCATGTGCTAGCGCAGGCTGGTGGTCTGGCTTACGGGTGATGAATATCGGGCCGGCCCTATAGCCAGATTTCATGTACTAGCGCAGGCTGGTGGACCGGCTTACGGGTGATGAATCTCGGACCGGCCCTATAGCCAGATTTCATGTGCTAGCGCAGGCTGGTGGACTGGCTTACGGGTGATGAATATCGGGCCGGCCCTATAGCCAGATTTCATGTGCTAGCGCAGGCTGGTGGACTGGCTTACGGGTGATGAATATCGGGCCGGCCCTATAGCCAGATTTCATGTACTAGCGCAGGCTGGTGGACTGGCTTACGGGTGATGAATATCGGGCCGGCCCTATAGCCAGATTTCATGTGCTAGCGCAGGCTGGTGGACTGGCTTACGGGTGATGAATATCGGGCCGGCCCTATAGCCAGATGTCATGTGCTAGCGCAGGCTGGTGGACTGGCTTACGGGTGATGAATATCGGGCCGGCCCTATAGCCAGATTTCATGTACTAGCGCAGGCTGGTGGACTGGCTTACGGGTGATGAATATCGGACCGGCCCTATAGCCAGATGTCATGTGCTAGCGCAGGCTGGTGGACTGGCTTACGGGTGATGAATATCGGGCCGGCCCTATAGCCAGATTTCATGTGCTAGCGCAGGCTGGTGGACTGGCTTACGGGTGATGAATATCGGGCCGGCCCTATAGCCAGATGTCATGTGCTAGCGCAGGCTGGTGGACTGGCTTATGGGTGATGAATATCGGACCGGCCCTATAGCCAGATTTCATGTACTAGCGCAAGCTGGTGGACTGGCTTACGGGTGATGAATATTGAAGTAAAACCCCACCCAAATCTAATTCTCTCTGCACATGTTACATCTGCCCCACCTGCAGTGCACATGGTTTTGCCCATCTAAGAAGGATTTTGTCAGAAAGAATGAACCAAAATAAGGCCCAATGTCCTAGATTAGCAGGGACCGGTACCATAAATACATACATAGGAATGTCCTAGATTAGCAGGGACCGGTACCATAAATACATACATAGGAATGTCCTAGATTAGCAGGGACCGGTACCATAAATACATACATAGGAATGTCCTAGATTAGCAGGGACCGGTACCATAAATACATACATAATAATGTCCTAGATTAGCAGGGACCGGTACCATAAATACATACATAACAATGTCCTAGATTAGCGGGGACCGGTACCATAAATACATACATAAGAATGTCCTAGATTAGCAGGGACCGGTACCATAAATACATACATAAGAATGTCCTAGATTAGCAGGGACCGGTACCATAAATACATACATAGGAATGTCCTAGATTAGCAGGGACTGGTACCATAAATACATACATAAGAATGTCCTAGATTAGCAGGGACAGGTACCATAAATACATACATAGTAATGTCCTAGATTAGCAGGGACCGGTACCATAAATACATACATAGGAATGTCCTAGATTAGCAGGGACCGGTACCATAAATACATACATAACAATGTCCTAGATTAGCGGGGACCGGTACCATAAATACATACATAACAATGTCCTAGATTAGCAGGGACCGGTACCATAAATACATACATAAGAATGTCCTAGATTAGCAGGGACCGGTACCATAAATACATACATAGGAATGTCCTAGATTAGCAGGGACTGGTACCATAAATACATACATAAGAATGTCCTAGATTAACAGGGACCGGTACCATAAATACATACATAGTAATGTCCTAGATTAGCAGGGACAGGTACCATAAATACATACATAGTAATGTCCTAGATTAGCGGGGACCGGTACCATAAATACATACATAACAATGTCCTAGATTAGCAGGGACCGGTACCATAAATACATACATAACAATGTCCTAGATTAGCAGGGACCGGTACCATAAATACATACATAGGAATGTCCTAGATTAGCAGGGACCGGTACCATAAATACATACATAGGAATGTCCTAGATTAGCAGGGACCGGTACCATAAATACATACATAACAATGTCCTAGATTAGCAGGGACCGGTACCATAAATACATACATAACAATGTCCTAGATTAGCAGGGACCGGTACCATAAATACATACATAGGAATGTCCTAGATTAGCAGGGACCGGTACCATAAATACATACATAACAATGTCCTAGATTAGCAGGGACCGGTACCATAAATACATACGTAACAATGTCCTAGATTAGCAGGGACCGGTACCATAAATACATACATAGGAATGTCCTAGATTAGCAGGGACCGGTACCATAAATACATACATAGGAATGTCCTAGATTAGCAGGGACCGGTACCATAAATACATACATAACAATGTCCTAGATTAGCAGGGACCGGTACCATAAATACATACATAACAATGTCCTAGATTAGCAGGGACCGGTACCATAAATACATACATAGGAATGTCCTAGATTAGCAGGGACCGGTACCATAAATACATACATAGGAATGTCCTAGATTAGCAGGGACCGGTACCATAAATACATACATAGGAATGTCCTAGATTAGCAGGGACCGGTACCATAAATACATACATAACAATGTCCTAGATTAGCAGGGACCGGTACCATAAATACATACATAGGAATGTCCTAGATTAGCAGGGACCGGTACCATAAATACATACATAGGAATGTCCTAGATTAGCAGGGACCGGTACCATAAATACATACATAACAATGTCCTAGATTAGCAGGGACCGGTACCATAAATACATACATAGGAATGTCCTAGATTAGCAGGGACCGGTACCATAAATACATACATAGGAATGTCCTAGATTAGCGGGGACCGGTACCATAAATACATACATAGGAATGTCCTAGATTAGCAGGGACCGGTACCATAAATACATACATAGGAATGTCCTAGATTAGCAGGGACCGGTACCATAAATACATACATAGGAATGTCCTAGATTAGCGGGGACCGGTACCATAAATACATACATAGGAATGTCCTAGATTAGCGGGGACCGGTGCCATAAATACATACATAGGAATGTCCTAGATTAGCAGGGACCGGTACCATAAATACATACATAGGAATGTCCTAGATTAGCGGGGACCGGTACCATAAATACATACATAGGAATGTCCTAGATTAGCGGGGACCGGTACCATAAATACATACATAGTAATGTCCTAGATTAGCAGGGACCGGTACCATAAATACATACATAACAATGTCCTAGATTAGCAGGGACCGGTACCATAAATACATACATAGGAATGTCCTAGATTAGCAGGGATCGGTACCATAAATACATACATAGGAATGTCCTAGATTAGCAGGGACCGGTACCATAAATACATACATAACAATGTCCTAGATTAGCGGGGACCGGTACCATAAATACATACATAGGAATGTCCTAGATTAGCAGGGACCGGTACCATAAATACATACATAAGAATGTCCTAGATTAGCAGGGACCGGTACCATAAGTACATACATAACAATGTCCTAGATTAGCAGGGACCGGTACCATAAATACATACATAGGAATGTCCTAGATTAGCAGGGACCGGTACCATAAATACATACATAACAATGTCCTAGATTAGCAGGGACCGGTACCATAAATACATACGTAAGAATGTCCTAGATTAGCAGGGACCGGTACCATAAATACATACATAGGAATGTCCTAGATTAACAGGGACCGGTACCATAAATACATACATAGGAATGTCCTAGATTAGCAGGGACCGGTACCATAAATACATACATAGGAATGTCCTAGATTAGCAGGGACCGGTACCATAAATACATACATAGGAATGTCCTAGATTAGCGGGGACCGGTACCATAAATACATACATAGGAATGTCGTAGATTAGCGGGGACCGGTACCATAAATACATACATAACAATGTCCTAGATTAGCAGGGACCGGTACCATAAATACATACATAACAATGTCCTAGATTAGCAGGGACCGGTATCATAAATACATACATAGGAATGTCCTAGATTAGCAGGGACCGGTACCATAAATACATACATAGGAATGTCCTAGATTAGCGGGGACCGGTACCATAAGTACATACATAGGAATGTCGTAGATTAGCGGGGACCGGTACCATAAATACATACATAGGAATGTCGTAGATTAGCAGGGACCGGTACCATAAATACATACATAGGAATGTGCTAGATTAGCGGGGACCGGTACTATAAATACATACATAGGAATGTCGTAGATTAGCGGGGACCGGTACCATAAATACATACATAACAATGTCCTAGATTAGCGGGGACCGGTACCATAAATACATACATAACAATGTCCTAGATTAGCAGGGACCGGTATCATAAATACATACATAGGAATGTCCTAGATTAGCGGGGACCGGTACCATAAATACATACATAGGAATGTCCTAGATTAGCAGGGACCGGTACCATAAATACATACATAACAATGTCCTAGATTAGCAGGGACCGGTACCATAAATACATACATAGGAATGTCCTAGATTAGCAGGGACCGGTACCATAAATACATACATAGGAATGTCCTAGATTAGCAGGGACCGGTACCATAAATACATACATAAGAATGTCGTAGATTAGCAGGGACCGGTACCATAAATACATACATAGGAATGTCCTAGATTAGCGGGGACCGGTACCATAAGTACATACATAGGAATGTCCTAGATTAGCAGGGACCGGTACCATAAATACATACATAGGAATGTCCTAGATTAGCGGGGACCGGTACCATAAGTACATACATAGGAATGTCCTAGATTAGCAGGGACCGGTACCATAAATACATACATAACAATGTCCTAGATTAGCAGGGACCGGTACCATAAATACATACATAACAATGTCCTAGATTAGTGGGGACCGGTACCATAAGTACATACATAACAATGTCCTAGATTAGCAGGGACCGGTACCATAAATGCATACATAGGAATGTCGTAGATTAGCGGGGACCGGTACCATAAATACATACATAGGAATGTCCTAGATTAGCGGGGACCGGTACCATAAATACATACATAGGAATGTCCTAGATTAGCGGGGACCGGTACCATAAATACATACATAGGAATGTCCTAGATTAGCGGGGACCGGTACCATAAATACATACATAACAATGTCCTAGATTAGCAGGGACCGGTACCATAAATACATACATAACAATGTCCTAGATTAGCGGGGACCGGTACCATAAATACATACATAACAATGTCCTAGATTAGCAGGGACCGGTACCATAAATACATACATAGGAATGTCCTAGATTAGCAGGGACCGGTACCATAAATACATACATAACAATGTCCTAGATTAGCGGGGACCGGTACCATAAATACATACATAGGAATGTCCTAGATTAGCAGGGACCGGTACCATAACTACATACATAGGAATGTCCTAGATTAGCGGGGACCGGTACCATAAATACATACATAACAATGTCCTAGATTAGCAGGGACCGGTACCATAAATACATACATAACAATGTCCTAGATTAGCAGGGACCGGTACCATAAATACATACATAGGAATGTCCTAGATTAGCAGGGACCGGTATCATAAATACATACATAACAATGTCCTAGATTAGCAGGGACCGGTACCATAAATACATACATAGGAATGTCCTAGATTAGCAGGGACCGGTACCATAAATACATACATAACAATGTCCTAGATTAGCAGGGACCGGTACCATAAATACATACATAACAATGTCCTAGATTAGCAGGGACCGGTACCATAAATACATACATAACAATGTCCTAGATTAGCAGGGACCGGTACCATAAATACATACATAACAATGTCCTAGATTAGCAGGGACCGGTACCATAAATACATACATAGGAATGTCCTAGATTAGCGGGGACCGGTACCATAAATACATACATAACAATGTCCTAGATTAGCGGGGACCGGTACCATAAATACATACATAACAATGTCCTAGATTAGCAGGGACCGGTACCATAAATACATACATAACAATGTCCTAGATTAGCGGGGACCGGTACCATAAATACATACATAACAATGTCCTAGATTAGCAGGGACCGGTGCCATAAATACATACATAGGAATGTCCTAGATTAGCAGGGACCGGTACCATAAATACATACATAACAATGTCCTAGATTAGCAGGGACCGGTACCATAAATACATACATAGGAATGTCCTAGATTAGCAGGGACCGGTACCATAAATACATACATAACAATGTCCTAGATTAGCAGGGACCGGTACCATAAATACTTACATAGGAATGTCCTAGATTAGCGGGGACCGGTACCATAAATACATACATAGGAATGTCCTAGATTAGCAGGGACCGGTACCATAAATACATACATAACAATGTCCTAGATTAGCAGGGACCGGTACCATAAATACTTACATAGGAATGTCCTAGATTAGCGGGGACCGGTACCATAAATACATACATAGGAATGTCCTAGATTAGCGGGGACCGGTACCATAAATACATACATAGGAATGTCCTAGATTAGCAGGGACCGGTACCATAAATACATACATAACAATGTCCTAGATTAGCAGGGACCGGTACGATAAATACATACATAGGAATGTCCTAGATTAGCAGGGACCGGTACCATAAATACATACATAGGAATGTCCTAGATTAGCGGGGACCGGTACCATAAATACATACATAGGAATGTCCTAGATTAGCGGGGACCGGTACCATAAATACATACATAGGAATGTCCTAGATTAGCGGGGACCGGTACCATAAATACATACATAGGAATGTCCTAGATTAGCGGGGACCGGTACCATAAATACATACATAGGAATGTCCTAGATTAGCGGGGACCGGTACCATAAATACATACATAGGAATGTCCTAGATTAGCAGGGACCGGTACCATAAATACATACATAGGAATGTCCTAGATTAGCGGGGACCGGTACCATAAATACATACATAGGAATGTCGTAGATTAGCAGGGACCGGTACCATAAATACATACATAGGAATGTCCTAGATTAGCAGGGACCGGTACCATAAATACATACATAGGAATGTCCTGGATTAGCGGGGACCGGTACCATAAATACATACATAGGAATGTCCTAGATTAGCGGGGACCGGTACCATAAATACATACATAACAATGTCCTAGATTAGCAGGGACCGGTACCATAAATACATACATAACAATGTCCTAGATTAGCAGGGACCGGTACCATAAATACATACATAGGAATGTCCTAGATTAGCAGGGACCGGTACCATAAATACATACATAACAATGTCCTAGATTAGCAGGGACCGGTACCATAAATACATACATAGGAATGTCCTAGATTAGCAGGGACCGGTACCATAAATACATACATAATAATGTCCTAGATTAGCAGGGACCGGTACCATAAATACATACATAACAATGTCCTAGATTAGCAGGGACCGGTACCATAAATACATACATAGGAATGTCCTAGATTAGCAGGGACCGGTACCATAAATACATACATAGGAATGTCCTAGATTAGCAGGGACCGGTACCATAAATACATACATAGGAATGTCCTAGATTAGCGGGGACCGGTACCATAAATACATACATAGGAATGTGGTAGATTAGCGGGGACCGGTACAATAAATACATACATAGGAATGTCCTAGATTAGCGGGGACCGGTACCATAAATACATACATAAGAATGTCCTAGATTAGCGGGGACCGGTACCTAAAATACATACATAGGAATGTCCTAGATTAGCAGGGACCTGTACCATAAATACATACATAGGAATGTCCTAGATTAGCGGGAACCGGTACCATAAATACATACATAGGAATGTCCTAGATTAGTGGGGACCGGTACCATAAATACATACATAGGAATGTCCTAGATTAGCGGGGACCGGTACCATAAATACATACATAGGAATGTCCTAGATTAGCAGGGACCGGTACCATAAATACATACATAGGAATGTCCTAGATTAGCAGGGACCGGTACCATAAATACATACATAGGAATGTCCTAGATTAGCGGGGACCGGTACCATAAATACATACATAGGAATGTCCTAGATTAGCAGGGACCGGTACCATAAATACATACATAGGAATGTCCTAGATTAGCAGGGACCGGTACCATAAATACATACATAGGAATGTCCTAGATTAGCAGTGACCGGTACCATAAATACATACATAGGAATGTTGTAGGGCGTCACTGTGATGTTCCTACCGATGTGCAGATCAGGTCTGGCTGCTGAACCTCTGCCTGGACAATAGGTGACCCCCAAACAAAAGGTCCCTTTGGTTACATAACAGGAAGCTAGAGGCCGATACGATCTAATTAGTATGCAATGTGTTACCCCAGCCAAGGTGTAATTAGCATTTCTCATTCGGAATATTTACTCCTCATTTACAGGACAAGGAGCTGTGATGAATGGATATATAGTAATGTAATCACCTCTGTAAGATTTTCTGTGCACCCTGGGAACTACCGGGGGAGCTGGGGAGGTGGTGACCATATATATATGGTCTGTACTGACCGCTGGCAGAAGAGCTGCTGGACATAGAGATACGACAGACAGACGGGAGATTCTCCAGAGGAAGGTATCTATATCACACACACTGTATATTACACATTTGTACATACCTTGTTATCAATACTTAAAGCGTTATCTTAGCAGTGGTTATATAAGTGATGGCTAAATTTAACACGCCAGCTGTTGTTGAACTACACATCCCAGCATGTCCTGAATCAGTTTTAGCATTGCCAAATAGTAAAGCTGATGCAGGGCATGCTGGGATGTGCAGTTCAACAACAGCTGGAGCGTCAAGGTTAGTCATCACTGGGTTATATAGTTAGTATTACAGTATAATAAGCTGGTAAGATTTATGGTCTAATATGAAATAACCAATATAATAAAAGGCAAATTCTTCTCTGCACCTCTATGGAGGAACGCCCTTGTTTTGTGTGCCAGGGACCGCTAGGGGCACCTGATGGAGCAATGTAAGGTGTTGCCCCATTTGGGAGAGCACAACCATAATGCACTAACATTAACATCAATATCCTTTTATTGATATGGCGCCACAAGGGATCAGCAGCGCCCAATTACAGAGACCATAGGGCCCAATTTGCAGGGCTGTGAACCCCTTACCCCTACAGAAGGGCACTGGCTGGTCATGTAGGGTCATATAGCAGCTGTTGCTGTCTGCTCTCCCGGTAGCATGGCACTGTCCCGGGTACCCTGGAGTCCACATTATGTTGCCACTGGAGATGCAGACTCTTGGCCATGCAACCTGAGGTCGCACAAGCCTAGTTATGGTACTGGGCATGGCTGTCTCGGCAAGTATCTCCTGCTTTATACCAACACATAGCAGTGATCCTGATGGGCAATGACCCTGTTCCTCCAGTATTGGGCCTACCAGGACCGTAGCAGCCCTGCAGGTGGCACCAATGTATGAATGTGTGTCCCACTGTATATCTGAGCCTATAGGTATAACCTGCGTTACAGCTCAGCCTCAATCTGTGAGCAGAATCTGACCCATTCCTATCTGCGTATCATAGAATAACTTTCATTTCTCCTTCCAGGAATGGCGTCTGCTGATCTGAGACAGGAGCTGGACTGTTCCATTTGCCTGAGCATTTATACAGATCCCGTAACCCTGAGATGTGGCCACAACTTCTGCCGGGTCTGTATTGATCGTGTGCTGGATACACAGGAGGGGGCTGGAGTTTATAGCTGTCCTGAGTGCAGAGCAGAGTGTCAGGAGCGGCCTGCACTGATACGGAACATAACTCTGTGTAACATAGTGGGGAGGTTCCTGTCTGCTCGGCCAGATCAGGAGGAGACCGGGATCTGCTGCACTCACTGTATTCACTCTCCTGTACCTGCTGCTAAGTCCTGTCTGCTGTGTGAGGCTTCTCTGTGTGATAATCACCTGAGAGTACACAGCAAGTCAGCAGAACACGTCTTATCTGACCCCACCACTGCCCTGGGGAACAGGAAATGCTCCGTCCATAAGAAGGTCCTGGAGTATTACTGCACTGAGGATGCTGCCTGTATCTGTGTGTCCTGCTCAGCTGGAGAACACAGAGAACATCAGGTGGAGTCACTTGAAGAGTCCTCCGAGAAGAAGAAGGAGAAGCTGAGAGATGTTCTGCAGAAACTGACCATAAAGAGAGTGGAGAATAAGAAAATAATCCAAAGTCTGCAGGAGCGCAGGAGAAAAGATCAGAGAAAAGCAGCGGGTGTGACAAAGACAGTCATTGCCCTGTTTAGAGACCTCAGGAAACAGCTGGAAGATCTGGAGAAGAGAGTCCTGAGTGAGATCTCCAGACAAGCAGAATGTGTTTCACTCTCTGATCTGATCCAGCAGCTGGAAATAAAGAAGGACGAGCTGTCCAGTAGTAGTAGTAGTAGTAGTACGTTTATTTATAAGGCGCCACAAAGTGTCCGCAGCGCCGTACATAGCAAACAAAAAAAAAAAAAAAAAAAAAATTACAAGGTAACGTACAGGGTGTGTAGAAAGATACAGTATAAATAGGGGTATAGCTGGTAGAACTAAAATCAGCATCAGTTCAGAAGTAGGTGTCAAAATAGTCAAGGAGACCGAAGATGAAGCAGAGGAAGGGAAGAACAGGACAGGAGCACAGGTGAGGTAATGAGGTAGGGTGAGTACGTGAGGAAGGAGGGCCCTGCTCATAAGAGTTAACATACTAAAAATAGGTGGGTGGACGAACGAAATACAATAGGATAAGTAGGAACGGAGGGGAACGGAGGCAGGATAGGAGGATCAAAAGAGGTTAGGAGGAGGGATAGGCTAGTCGAAAAAAGTGGGTTTTGAGGGAGCGCTTGAAGGAGGTAAGGGAATCAGATAGCCTGATGGGTGGCGGGAGGTTGTTCCAGTGCAGGGGGGCAGCGCGAGAGAAATCTTGGACACGGGAGTGGGAGGAGGTGATTAGGTGAGAGGTCAGTCGGCGGTCAGCGATGGAGCGAAGAGGACGGGAGGGAGTGTGGATAGAGATCAGTGAAGAGAGGTAGGGAGCTGTGGAGGAGGAGAGAGCCTTGTAGGTGGTGGTGAGGAGTTTAAAGAGAACTCGGAAAGGAATGGGGAGCCAGTGAAGAGATAAACAGAGGGGGGAGGCGGAGGTAGAGCGGCGGGAGAGGAAGATGAGCCTAGCAGCAGCGTTAAGAATGGATTGGAGAGGTGCGAGGCGGGTGAGAGGTAGCCCAGAGAGAAGGATGTTGCAGTAGTCAAGGCGGGAGATGACAAGAGAGTGAATGAGAATTTTGGTCGCGTCAGTGGAGAGGAATGGTCTGATGCGTGAGATGTTGCGTAGGTGAAAGCGGCAAGACTGTGAGAGAGCACGAATGTGGGGGGTGAAAGAGAGGGAGGAGTCAATGATGACACCGAGGCAGCGCGTTTGGTCGGTGGACGTGATCTCGGTTTCACCAATACTGATGGAGATAGTGGGAGAAGAGGGGATGTTCGGGGGATGGAAGATTAGAAGTTCAGTTTTAGCCATGTTTAGTTTCAGGAAGCGTTGGGTCATCCAGGCTGAGATGGCCGTCCAGGAAGATGCGTCACATTGAGGAGCTGTGTAACATGTCTGATCCAGTGACTGTCCTACAGGAACCAGACACAGGGGACTTGTGTGATACCGAGGACACAGAGAGACATTATACACCGGTCCATGGTGCAGGAGATCTGGAAGTGGTGATCATCTCAGGGACATTACACAAATTATCTCATATATTAACAGGTATAAATACAGGGATCTATGTGGAGCAACCTACGGACATATTACTGGATATAGCCACAGCTGATAATTATATACTTATATCGGGTGACTGTAAAACTGCATCCCTGTCAGGTATAAACCAGAATCGCCCAGACACGCCAGAGAGATTTTACTGTAATCAGGTAATCAGCACCAGGGGATTCTCCTCAGGGCGACATTACTGGGAAGTGGCTGTCAGTAAATCACAGAGCTGGATGGTGGGGATGTGTTATCCCAGTATGGACAGACGAGGCGATCAGTCAGATATTGGAGGTAATAACAAATCCTGGTGTCTGGAAAGACATTATAATCGGTACTCCGTTAAACATGACGGTTTTGCTGTCTGGTTAGCGGACCATATCCCCTGTAACAGAGTGAGGGTATATCTGGATTATGAGGCAGGACAGCTGTCCTTTTATTCGCTGTCGTCTGGTCCCATCAGGCACTTATACACCTGCAGCGCCTCCTTCACTGAGCCCCTCTATGCAGCACTAGGTCTAAGAGC
Source organism: Crinia signifera (assembly GCF_055691185.1). Taxonomy (NCBI): domain Eukaryota; kingdom Metazoa; phylum Chordata; class Amphibia; order Anura; family Myobatrachidae; genus Crinia; species Crinia signifera. The sequence goes on from NW_028142108.1 coordinate 183,916, forward strand.
ACAGCATATAGCCATATCCGGGGGCGTCAGGAGCTGGGAGAAATTACCATGAAGCCTAGGTCTACAGAATTGCTCCTCCTACTGGGCGTTCTAGGAATATGCCTTACATTATGATTAAAGAGCAGCGCCGGTTTTTGGAAAGTGCCTTTTTATATCAATAAAACGTATATATTAAGAAGAAAACAAAATGCTAAATTTAAGTAAAAATGTGTTACTATACAGCCTTCATGTGATAATCATATTGTATGTTTGCAATTTGATTAATATTGATTGATACCTTTCTACAGCTTGGTACAATGCATTACTTTATACCACAGGTTCTCAAACTCGGGCCCCAGGACCCCACACAGTGCATGTTTTGCAGGTTTCCTCACAGAATCACAAAGAAATAATTAGCTCCACCTGCGGATCTTTTACAAGGTGTCAATGAGAAATGAGTGCACCTGTGCACCTGCTGGGTGACCTGGAGAATGTGAAATGTGTGTGATCCTGTGTGCCAGACTGGTCAGTCCGTGGGTGAGAGCTTCTCCGTCAGAGGAAGCATGCACAATCAGTCTCACGTGGGCACGTGTCTGTCTACGGCCGGACTGGTCAGTCAGTGGGTTCTCCGTCAGAGGAAGCATGCACAATCAGTCTCACGTGGGCATGTGTCTGTCTACGGCCGGACTGGTCAGTCAGTGGGTGAGAGCTTCTCCGTCAGAGGAAGCATGCACAATCAGTCTCACGTGGGCATGTGTCTGTCTACGGCCGGACTGGTCAGTCAGTGGGTGAGAGCTTCTCCGTCAGAGGAAGCATGCACGATCAGTCTCACGTGGGCATGTGTCTGTCTACGGCCGGACTGGTCAGTCAGTGGGTGAGAGCTTCTCCGTCAGAGGAAGCATGCACAATCAGTCTCACGTGGGAATGTGTCTGTCTACGGCCGGACTGGTCAGTCAGTGGGTGAGAGCTTCTCCGTCAGAGGAAGCATGCACAATCAGTCTCACGTGGGCATGTGTCTACGGCCGGACTGGTCAGTCAGTGGGTGAGAGCTTCTCCGTCAGAGGAAGCATGCACAATCAGTCTCACGTGGGCATGTGTCTGCGGCCGGACTGGTCAGTCAGCGGGCGAGAGCTTCTCCATCAGAGGAAGCATGCACAATCAGTCTCACGTGGGCATGTGTCAGTCTACGGCCGGACTGGTCAGTCAGTGGGTGAGAGCTTCTCCGTCAGAGGAAGCATGCACAATCAGTCTCACGTGGGCATGTGTCTGCGGCCGGACTGGTCAGTCAGTGGGTGAGAGCTTCTCCGTCAGAGGAAGCATGCACAATCAGTCTCACGTGGGCATGTGTCTGTCTACGGCCGGACTGGTCAGTCAGTGGGTGAGAGCTTCTCCGTCAGAGGAAGCATGCACAATCAGTCTCACGTGGGCATGTGTCTACGGCCGGACTGGTCAGTCAGTGGGTGAGAGCTTCTCCGTCAGAGGAAGCATGCACAATCAGTCTCACGTGGGAATGTGTCTGTCTACGGCCGGACTGGTCAGTCAGTGGGTGAGAGCTTCTCCGTCAGAGGAAGCATGCACAATCAGTCTCACGTGGGCATGTGTCTGTCTACGGCCGGACTGGTCAGTCAGTGGGTGAGAGCTTCTCCGTCAGTGGAAGCATGCACAATCAGTCTCACGTGGGCATGTGTCTGTCTACGGCCGGACTTGTCAGTCAGTGGGTGAGAGCTTCTCCGTCATACGAAGCATGCACAACCAGTCTCACGTGGGCATGTGTCTACGGCCGGACTGGTCAGTCAGTGGGTGAGAGCTTCTCCGTCAGAGGAAGCATGCACAATCAGTCTCACGTGGACATGTGTCTGCGGCCGGACTGGTCAGTCCGTGGGTGAGAGCTTCTCCGTCAGAGGAAGCATGCACAATCAGTCTCACGTGGGCATGTGTCTGTCTACGGCCGGACTGGTCAGTCAGTGGGTGAGAGCTTCTCCGTCAGAGGAAGCATGCACAATTAGTCTCACGTGGGCACGTGTCTGTCTACGGCCGGACTTGTCAGTCAGTGGGTGAGAGCTTCTCCGTCATACGAAGCATGCACAACCAGTCTCACGTGGGTATGTGTCTACGGCCGGACTGGTCAGTCAGTGGGTGAGAGCTTCTCCGTCAGAGGAAGCATGCACAATCAGTCTCACGTGGACATGTGTCTGCGGCCGGACTGGTCAGTCCGTGGGTGAGAGCTTCTCCGTCAGAGGAAGCATGCACAATCAGTCTCACGTGGGCATGTGTCTGTCTACGGCCGGACTGGTCAGTCAGTGGGTGAGAGCTTCTTCGTCAGAGGAAGCATGCACAATCAGTCTCACGTGGGCATGTGTCTGCGGCCGGACTGGTCAGTCAGTGGGTGAGAGCTTCTCCGTCAGAGGAAGCATGCACAATCAGTCTCACGTGGGCATGTGTCTGTCTACGGCCGGACTGGTCAGTCAGTGGGTGAGAGCATCTTCGTCAGAGGAAGCATGCACAATCAGTCTCACGTGGGCATGTGTCTGTCTACGGCCGGACTGGTCAGTCAGTGGGTGAGAGCTTCTCCGTCAGAGGAAGCATGCACAATCAGTCTCACGTGGGCATGTGTCTGTCTACGGCCGGACTGGTCAGTCAGTGGGTGAGAGCTTCTCCGTCAGAGGAAGCATGCACAATCAGTCTCACGTGGGCATGTGTCTGTCTACGGCCGGACTGGTCAGTCAGTGGGTGAGAGCTTCTCCGTCAGAGGAAGCATGCACAATCAGTCTCACGTGGGCATGTGTCTGCCTACGGCCGGACTGGTCAGTCAGTGGGTGAGAGCTTCTCCGTCAGAGGAAGCATGCACATTCAGTCTCACGTGGGCATGTGTCAGTCTACGGCCGGACTGGTCAGTCAGTGGGTGAGAGCTTCTCCGTCAGAGGAAGCATGCACAATCAGTCTCACGTGGGCATGTGTCTGTCTACGGCCGGACTGGTCAGTCAGTGGGTGAGAGCTTCTCCGTCAGAGGAAGCATGCACAATCAGTCTCACGTGGGCATGTGTCTGTCTATGGCCGGACTGGTCAGTCAGTGGGTGAGAGCTTCTCGGTCAGAAGAAGCATGCACGATTAGTCTCACATGGGCATGTGTCTGTCTACGGCCACACTGGTCAGTCAGTGGGTGAGAGCTTCTCCGTCAGAGGAAGCATGCACAATCAGTCTCACGTGGGCATGTGTCTGCGGCCGGACTGGTCAGTCAGTGGGTGAGAGCTTCTCCGTCAGAGGAAGCATGCACAATCAGTCTCACGAGGGCATGTGTCTGTCTACGGCCGGACTGGTCAGTCAGTGGGTGAGCGCTTCTCCGTCAGAGGAAGCATGCACAATCAGTCTCACGTGGGCACGTGTCTGTCTACGGCCGGACTGGTCAGTCAGTGGGTGAGAGCTTCTCCGTCAGAGGAAGCATGCACAATCAGTCTCACGTGGGCACGTGTCTGTCTACGGCCGGACTGGTCAGTCAGTGGGTGAGAGCTTCTCCGTCAGAGGAAGCATGCACAATCAGTCTCACGTGGGCATGTGTCTGTCTACGGCCGGACTGGTCAGTCAGTGGGTGAGAGCTTCTCCGTCAGAGGAAGCATGCACAATCAGTCTCACGTGGGCATGTGTCTGTCTACGGCCGGACTGGTCAGTCAGTGGGTGAGAGCTTCTCCGTCAGAGGAAGCATGCACAATCAGTCTCACGTGGGCATGTGTCTGTCTACGGCCGGACTGGTCAGTCAGTGGGTGAGAGCTTCTCCGTCAGAGGAAGCATGCACAATCAGTCTCACGTGGGCATGTGTCTGTCTACGGCCGGACTGGTCAGTCAGTGGGTGAGAGCTTCTTCGTCAGAGGAAGCATGCACAATCAGTCTCACGTGGGCATGTGTCTGCGGCCGGACTGGTCAGTCAGTGGGTGAGAGCTTCTCCGTCAGAGGAAGCATGCACAATCAGTCTCACGTGGGCATGTGTCTGTCTACGGCCGGACTGGTCAGTCAGTGGGTGAGAGCATCTTCGTCAGAGGAAGCATGCACAATCAGTCTCACGTGGGCATGTGTCTGTCTACGGCCGGACTGGTCAGTCAGTGGGTGAGAGCTTCTCCGTCAGAGGAAGCATGCACAATCAGTCTCACGTGGGCATGTGTCTGTCTACGGCCGGACTGGTCAGTCAGTGGGTGAGAGCTTCTCCGTCAGAGGAAGCATGCACAATCAGTCTCACGTGGGCATGTGTCTGTCTACGGCCGGACTGGTCAGTCAGTGGGTGAGAGCTTCTCCGTCAGAGGAAGCATGCACAATCAGTCTCACGTGGGCATGTGTCTGCCTACGGCCGGACTGGTCAGTCAGTGGGTGAGAGCTTCTCCGTCAGAGGAAGCATGCACATTCAGTCTCACGTGGGCATGTGTCAGTCTACGGCCGGACTGGTCAGTCAGTGGGTGAGAGCTTCTCCGTCAGAGGAAGCATGCACAATCAGTCTCACGTGGGCATGTGTCTGTCTACGGCCGGACTGGTCAGTCAGTGGGTGAGAGCTTCTCCGTCAGAGGAAGCATGCACAATCAGTCTCACGTGGGCATGTGTCTGTCTATGGCCGGACTGGTCAGTCAGTGGGTGAGAGCTTCTCGGTCAGAAGAAGCATGCACGATTAGTCTCACATGGGCATGTGTCTGTCTACGGCCACACTGGTCAGTCAGTGGGTGAGAGCTTCTCCGTCAGAGGAAGCATGCACAATCAGTCTCACGTGGGCATGTGTCTGCGGCCGGACTGGTCAGTCAGTGGGTGAGAGCTTCTCCGTCAGAGGAAGCATGCACAATCAGTCTCACGAGGGCATGTGTCTGTCTACGGCCGGACTGGTCAGTCAGTGGGTGAGCGCTTCTCCGTCAGAGGAAGCATGCACAATCAGTCTCACGTGGGCACGTGTCTGTCTACGGCCGGACTGGTCAGTCAGTGGGTGAGAGCTTCTCCGTCAGAGGAAGCATGCACAATCAGTCTCACGTGGGCACGTGTCTGTCTACGGCCGGACTGGTCAGTCAGTGGGTGAGAGCTTCTCCGTCAGAGGAAGCATGCACAATCAGTCTCACGTGGGCACGTGTCTGTCTACGGCCGGACTGGTCAGTCAGTGGGTGAGAGCTTCTCCGTCAGAGGAAGCATGCACAATCAGTCTCACGTGGGCATGTGTCTGTCTACGGCCGGACTGGTCAGTCAGTGGGTGAGAGCTTCTCCGTCAGAGGAAGCATGCACAATCAGTCTCACGTGGGCATGTGTCTGTCTACGGCCGGACTGGTCAGTCAGTGGGTGAGAGCTTCTCCGTCAGAGGAAGCATGCACAATCAGTCTCACGTGGGCATGTGTCTGCCTATGGCCGGACTGGTCAGTCAGTGGGTGAGAGCTTCTCCGTCAGAGGAAGCATGCACAATCAGTCTCACGTGGGCATGTGTCAGTCTACGGCCGGACTGGTCAGTCAGTGGGTGAGAGCTTCTCCGTCAGAGGAAGCATGCACAATCAGTCTCACGTGGGCATGTGTCTGTCTACGGCCGGACTGGTCAGTCAGTGGGTGAGAGCTTCTCCGTCAGAAGAAGCATGCACGATTAGTCTCACATGGGCATGTGTCTGTCTACGGCCACACTGGTCAGTCAGTGGGTGAGAGCTTCTCCGTCAGAGGAAGCATGCACAATCAGTCTCACGTGGGCATGTGTCTGTCTACGGCCGGACTGGTCAGTCAGTGGGTGAGAGCTTCTCCGTCAGAGGAAGCATGCACAATCAGTCTCACGTGGGAATGTGTCTGTCTACGGCCGGACTGGTCAGTCAGTGGGTGAGAGCTTCTCCGTCAGAGGAAGCATGCACAATCAGTCTCACGTGGGCATGTGTCTACGGCCGGACTGGTCAGTCAGTGGGTGAGCGCTTCTCCGTCAGGAAGCATGCACAATCAGTCTCACGTGGGCATGTGTCTGTCTACGGCCGGACTGGTCAGTCAGTGGGTGAGAGCTTCTCTGTCAGAGGAAGCATGCACAATCAGTCTCACGTGGGCACGTGTCTGTCTACGGCCGGACTGGTCAGTCAGTGGGTGAGAGCTTCTCCGTCAGAGGAAGCATGCACAATCAGTCTCACGTGGGCACGTGTCTGTCTACGGCCGGACTGGTCAGTCAGTGGGTGAGAGCTTCTCCGTCAGAGGAAGCATGCACAATCAGTCTCACGTGGGCACGTGTCGGTCTACGGCCGGACTGGTCTGTCAGTGGGTGAGAGCTTCTCCGTCAGAGGAAGCATGCACAATCAGTCTCACGTGGGCACGTGTCTGTCTACGGCCGGACTGGTCAGTCAGTGGGTGAGAGCTTCTCCGTCAGAGGAAGCATGCACAATCAGTCTCACGTGGGCACAGGTCTGTCTACGGCCGGACTGGTTAGTCAGTGGGTGAGAGCTTCTCCATCAGAGGAAGCATGCACGATCCGTCTCACGTGGGCACGTGTCTGTCTACGGCCGGACTGGTCAGTCAGTGGGTGAGAGCTTCTCCGTCAGAGGAAGCATGCACGATCAGTCTCACGTGGGCACGTGTCTGTCTACGGCCGGACTGGTCAGTCAGTGGGTGAGAGCTTCTCCGTCAGAGGAAGCATGCACAATCAGTCTCACGTGGGAATGTGTCTGTCTACGGCCGGACTGGTCAGTCAGTGGGTGAGAGCTTCTCCGTCAGAGGAAGCATGCACAATCAGTCTCACGTGGGAATGTGTCTGTCTACGGCCGGACTGGTCAGTCAGTGGGTGAGAGCTTCTCAGTCAGAGGAAGCATGCACGTTCAGTCTCACGTGGGCATGTGTCTACGGCCGGACTGGTCAGTCAGTGGGTGAGAGCTTCTCCGTCAGAGGAAGCATGCACGATCAGTCTCACGTGGGCATGTGTCTGTCTACGGCCGGACGGGTCAGTCAGTGGGTGAGAGCTTCTCCGTCAGAGGAAGCATGCACAATCAGTCTCACGTGGGAATGTGTCTGTCTACGGCCGGACTGGTCAGTCAGTGGGTGAGAGCTTCTCCGTCAGAGGAAGCATGCACAATCAGTCTCACGTGGGAATGTGTCTGTCTACGGCCGGACTGGTCAGTCAGTGGGTGAGAGCTTCTCAGTCAGAGGAAGCATGCACGTTCAGTCTCACGTGGGCATGTGTCTACGGCCGGACTGGTCAGTCAGTGGGTGAGAGCTTCTCCGCCAGAGGAAGCATGCACGATCAGTCTCACGTGGGCATGTGTCTGTCTACGGCCGGACTGGTCAGTCAGTGGGTGAGAGCTTCTCCGTCAGAGGAAGCATGCACGATCAGTCTCACGTGGGCACGTGTCTGTCTACGGCCGGACTGGTCAGTCAGTGGGTGAGAGCTTCTCCGTCAGAGGAAGCATGCACGATCAGTCTCACGTGGGCACGTGTCTGTCTACGGCCGGACTGGTCAGTCAGTGGGTGAGAGCTTCTCCGTCAGAGGAAGCATGCACGATCAGTCTCACGTGGGCACGTGTCTGTCTACGGCCGGACTGGTCAGTCAGTGGATGAGAGCTTCTCCGTCAGAGGAAGCATGCACGATCAGTCTCACGTGGGCACGTGTCTGTCTACGGCCGGACTGGTCAGTCAGTGGGTGAGAGCTTCTCCGTCAGAGGAAGCATGCAAAATCAGTCTCACGTGGGCACGTGTCTGTCTACGGCCGGACTGGTCAGTCAGTGGGTGAGAGGTTCTCCGTCAGTGGAAGCATGCACAATCAGTCTCACGTGGGCACGTGTCTGTCTACGGCCGGACTGGTCAGTCAGTGGGTGAGAGCTTCTCCGTCAGCGGAAGCATGCACAATCAATCTCACGGGGGCACGTGTCTGTCTACGGCCGGACTGGTCAGTCAGTGGGTGAGAGGTTCTCCGTCAGAGGAAGCATGCACAATCAATCTCACGTGGGCACGTGTCTGTCTACGGCCGGACTGGTCAGTCAGTGGGTGAGAACTTCTCCGTCAGAGGAAGCATGCACAATCAGTCTCACGTGGGCACGTGTCTGTCTACGGCCGGACTGGTCAGTCAGTGGGTGAGAGGTTCTCCGTCAGCGGAAGCATGCACAATCAGTCTCACGTGGGCACGTGTCTGTCTACGGCCGGACTGGTGAGTCAGTGGGTGAGAGCTTCTCCGTCAGAGGAAGCATGCACAATCAGTCTCACGTGGGCACGTGTCCGTCTACGGCCGGACTGGTCAGTCAGTGGGTGAGAGCTTCTCCGTCAGAGGAAGCATGCACAACCAGTCTCACGTGGGCACGTGTCCGTCTACGGCCGGACTGGTCAGTCAGTGGGTGAGAGGTTCTCCGTCAGCGGAAGCATGCACAACCAGTCTCACGTGGGCACGTGTCCGTCTACGGCCAGACTGGTCAGTCAGTGGGTGAGAGCTTCTCCGTCAGCGGAAGCATGCACAATCAATCTCACGGGGGCACGTGTCTGTCTACGGCCGGACTGGTCAGTCAGTGGGTGAGAGGTTCTCCGTCAGAGGAAGCGTGCACAATCAATCTCACGTGGGCACGTGTCTGTCTACGGCCGGACTGGTCAGTCAGTGGGTGAGAACTTCTCCGTCAGAGGAAGCATGCACAATCAGTCTCACGTGGGCACGTGTCTGTCTACGGCCGGACTGGTCAGTCAGTGGGTGAGAGGTTCTCCCGTCAGCGGAAGCATGCACAATCAGTCTCACGTGGGCACGTGTCTGTCTACGGCCGGACTGGTCAGTCAGTGGGTGAGAGGTTCTCCGTCAGCGGAAGCATGCACAATCAGTCTCACGTGGGCACGTGTCTGTCTACGGCCGGACTGGTCAGTCAGTGGGTGAGAACTTCTCCGTCAGAGGAAGCATGCACAATCAGTCTCACGTGGGCACGTGTCTGTCTACGGCCGGACTGGTCAGTCAGTGGGTGAGAGGTTCTCCGTCAGCGGAAGCATGCACAATCAGTCTCACGTGGGCACGTGTCTGTCTACGGCCGGACTGGTCAGTCAGTGGGTGAGAGGTTCTCCGTCAGCGGAAGCATGCACAATCAGTCTCACGTGGGCACGTGTCTGTCTACGGCCGGACTGGTCAGTCAGTGGGTGAGAGCTTCTCCGTCAGAGGAAGCATGCACAATCAGTCTCACGTGGGCACGTGTCTGTCTACGGCCGGACTGGTCAGTCAGTGGGTGAGAGCTTCTCCGCTCGGTGTGTGCTAATGCCCCATTTCTGGACTATACCTATCCTACATGGGGGGTGGGGTGCGCACACTTGCAGTAGAAAGTAGTCTTGGCCACCGGTGTGCTCGTCAACAATGGTTACAATCAATGGCACAACTATTTTTACACCCCTCTCCCCTTCCCCCGTGGTCAGCCTTACACTGAATGGACCGCAAGCCAATCACAGCCTGGTTGCAGGTGTCAGGGGTTATATACCCCATTCACACCGCACCTCGGACCCAGGTAAATGAATAATACGCTGCCTCTGGGTTGGGACACACATCCGATGATTACATATTATCGATGACAGCATCTCGTGCTCATCCATCGATGATTGTGAGTTATCGGTGATCATCACTATATATATATATATACTAGGTGATTCATCGCGCCCTACGGGCGCTCTTCACACCGGCGTAAGGGGCTACGCCCCTTAATTTGTGAACATTTGTATTGTGAGAAATATGGTTAGAATTGTATGAAAGATGCCCTGTATTGCAGCTTCTGGCAGTGGGTGAGGGTCCAGCGTGGCAGCACAGGAGTACCGGACGGTGGCCCTGAGTCAGTGTCTCCTCCTACTGGGTGGGAGTTAGGGTGCATGAGAGCAGGAGGCTGGGATATGAGGCATGATAGGGGTATGTGGGCAACACAGCGTCAGCGATTACCA
>NW_028142109.1:0-115000 GCF_055691185.1 Crinia signifera
CTTATTCCGCCTTAGAGAAAACCGCGTTGACATTTTTTTCCAAATGCTTTGCAATATCTCCTTAACGAAAAGAGCTAGAAGGCTGAAAATGCAGATTTAGACTTGTAGGCATGTGTGAACAAGATAACGTTGAAAAATACGGCCCCAGCTTATTCCGCCTTAGAGAAACCGCGTTGACATTTTTTCCAAATGCTTTGCAATATCTCCTTAACGAAAAGAGCTGGAAGGCTGAAAATGCAGATTTAGACTTTGTAGGCATTGTGTGAACAAGATAACGTTGAAAAATCGGCCCCAGCTTATTCCGCCTTAGAGAAAACCGCGTTGACATTTTTCCAATGCTTTGCAATATCTCCTTAACGAAAAGAGCTGGAAGGCTGAAAATGCAGATTTAGACTTGTAGGCATTGTGTGAACAAGAAACGTTGAAAAATCGGCCCCAGCTTATTCCGCCTTAGAGAAAACCGCGTTGACATTTTTTCCAAATGCTTTGCAATATCTCCTTAACGAAAAGAGCTAGAAGGCTGAAAATGCAGATTTAGACTTGTAGGCATTGTGTGAACAAGATAACGTTGAAAAATCGGCCCCAGCTTATTCCGCCTTAGAGAAAACCGCGTTGACATTTTTTCCAAATGCTTTGCAATATCTCCTTAACGAAAAGAGCTAGAAGCTGAAAATGCAGATTTAGACTTGTAGGCATTGTGTGAACAAGATAACGTTGAAAAATCGGCCCCAGCTTATTCCGCCTTAGAGAAAACCGCGTTGACATTTTTTCCAAATGCTTTGCAATATCTCCTTAACGAAAAGAGCTGGAAGGCTGAAAATGCAGATTTAGACTTGTAGGCATTGTGTGAACAAGATAACGTTGAAAAATACGGCCCCAGCTTATTCCGCCTTAGAGAAAACCGCGTTGACATTTTTCCAAATGCTTTGCAATATCTCCTTAACGAAAAGAGCTGGAAGGCTGAAAATGCAGATTTAGACTTGTAGGCATTGTGTGAACAAGATAAGCGTTGAAAAATCGGCCCCAGCATATTCCGCCTTAGAGAAACCGCGTTGACATTTTTTCCAAATGCTTTGCATATCTCCTTAACGAAAAGAGCTAGAAGGCTGAAAATGCAGATTTAGACTTGTAGGCATTGTGTGACAAGAAAACGTTGAAAAATCGGCCCCAGCTTATTCCGCCTTAGAGAAAACCGCGTTGACATTTTTTCCAAATGCTTTGCAATATCTCCTTAACGAAAAGAGCTAGAAGGCTGAAAATGCAGATTTAGACTTGTAGGCATTGTGTGAACAAGATAACGTGAAAAATCGGCCCCAGCTCATTCCGCCTTAGAGAAAACCGCGTTGACATTTTTTTCCAAATGCTTTGCAATATCTCCTTAACGAAAGAGCTGGAAGGCTGAAAATGCAGATTTAGACTTGTAGCATTGTGTGAACAAGATAACGTTGAAAAATCGGCCCCAGCTTATTCCGCCTTAGAGAAACCGCGTTGACATTTTTTCCAAATGCTTTGCAATATCTCCTTAACGAAAAGAGCTAGAAGCTGAAAATGCAGATTTAGACTTGTAGGCATTGTGTGAACATGATAACGTTGAAAAATCGGCCCCAGCTTTTCCGCCTTAGAGAAAACCGCGTTGACATTTTTTTCCAAATGCTTTGCAATATCTCCTTAACGAAAAGAGTGGAAGGCTGAAAATGCAGATTTAGACTTGTAGGCATTGTGTGAACAAGATAACGTTGAAAATCGGCCCCAGCTTATCCGCCTTAGAGAAAACCGCGTTGACATTTTTTCCAAATGCTTTGCAATATCTCCTTAACGAAAAGAGCTGGAAGGCTGAAAATGCAGATTTAGACTTGTAGGCATTGTGTGAACAAGATAACGTTGAAAAAAAGAATCGGCCCCAGCTTATTCCGCCTTAGAGGAAAACCGCGTTGACATTTTTTCCAAATGCTTTGCAATATCTCCTTAAGGAAAAGAGCTAGAAGGCTGAAAATGCAGATTTAGACTTGTAGGCATAGTGTGAACCAATGATAACGTTGAAAAATCGGCCCCAGCTTATTCCCGCCTTAGAGAAAACCGCGTTGACATTTTTTTCCAAATGCTTTGCAATATCTCCTTAACGAAAAGAGCTGGAAGGCTGAAAATGCAGATTTAGACTTGTAGGCATTGTGTGAACAAAGATAACGTTGAAAAATCGGCCCCAGCTTATTCCGCCTTAGAGAAAACCGCGTTGACATTTTTTTCCAAATGCTTTGCAATATCTCCTTAACGAAAAGAGCTAGGAAGGCTGAAAATGCAGATTTAGATTGTAGGCATTGTGTGAACAAGATAACGTTGAAAATCGGCCCCAGCTTATTCCGCCTTAGAGAAAACCGCGTTGACATTTTTTCAAATGCTTTGCAATACTCCTTAACGAAAAGAGCTGGAAGGCTGAAAATGCAGATTTAGACTTGTAGGCATTGTGTGAACAAGATAACCGTTGAAAAATCGGCCCAGCTTATTCCGCCTTAGAGAAAACCGCGTTGACATTTTTTTCCAAATGCTTTGCAATATCTTCCTTAACGAAAAGAGCTAGAAGGCTGAAAATGCAGATTTAGACTTGTAGGCATTGTGTGAACAAGATAACGTTGAAAAATCGGCCCCAGCTTATTCCGCCTTAGAGAAAACCGCGTTGACATTTTTTTCCAAATGCTTTGCAATATATCTCCTTAACGAAAAGAGCTAGAAGGCTGAAAATGCAGATTTAGACTTGTAGGCATTGTGTGAACAAGATAGCGTTGAAAAATCGGCCCCAGCTTATTCCGCCTTAGAGAAAACCGCGTTGACATTTTTTCCAAATGCTTTGCAATATCTCCTTAACGAAAAGAGCTAGGAAGGCTGAAAATGCAGATTTAGACTTGTAGGCATTGTGTGAACAAGATAACGTTGAAAAATCGGCCCCAGCTTATTCCCGCCTTAGAGAAAAACCGCGTTGACATTTTTTCCAAATGCTTTGCAATATCTCCTTAACGAAAAGAGCTAGAAGGCTGAAAATGCAGATTTAGACTTGTAGGCATTGTGTGAACAAGATAACGTTGAAAAATTCGGCCCCAGCTTATTCCGCCTTAGAGAAATCCGCGTTGACATTTTTTCCAAATGCTTTGCAATATTCTCCTTAACGAAAAGAGCTAGAAGGCTGAAAAATGCAGATTTAGACTTGTAGGCATTGTGTGAAATAAGATAACGTTGAAAAATCGGCCCCCAGCTTATTCCGCCTTTAGAGAAAACCGCGTTGACATTTTTTCCAAATGCTTTGCAATTATCTCCTTAACGAAAAGAGCTAGAAGGCTGAAAAATGCAGATTTAGACTTGTAGGCATTGTGTGAACAAGATAACGTTGAAAAATCGGCCCCAGCTTATTCCGCCTTAGAGAAAACCGCGTTGACATTTTTTCCAAATGCTTTGCAATATCTCCTTAACGAAAAGAGCTAGAAGGCTGAAAATGCAGATTTAGACTTGTAGGCATTGTGTGAACAAGATAACGTTGAAAAATCGGCCCCAGCTTATTCCGCCTTAGAGAAAACCGCGTTGACATTTTTTCCAAATGCTTTGCAATATCTCCTTAACGAAAAGAGCTAGAAGGCTGAAAATGCAGATTTAGACTTGTAGGCATTGTGTGAACAAGATAACGTTGAAAAATCGGCCCCAGCTTATTCCGCCTTAGAGAAAACCGCGTTGACATTTTTTCCAAATGCTTTGCAATATCTCCTTAACGAAAAGAGCTAGAAGGCTGAAAATACAGATTTAGACTTGTAGGCATTGTGTGAACAAGATAACGTTGAAAATCGGCCCCAGCTATTTCCGCCTTTAGAGAAAACCGCGTTGACATTTTTTCCAAATGCTTTGCAATATCTTCCTTAACGAAAAGAGCTAGAAGGCTGAAAATGCAGATTTAGACTTGTAGGCATTGTGTGAACAAGATACGTTGAAAAATCGGCCCCAGCTTATTCCGCCTTAGAGAAACCGCGTTGACATTTTTTCCAAATGCTTTGCAATATCTCCTTAACGAAAAGAGCTGGAAGGCTGAAAATGCAGATTTAGACTTGTAGGCATTGTGTGAACAAGATAAACGTTGAAAAATCGGCCCCAGCTTATTCCGCCTTAGAGAAAACCGCGTTGACATTTTTCCAAATGCTTTGCAATATCTCCTTAACGAAAAGAGCTAGAAGGCTGAAAATGCAGATTTAGACTTGTAGGCATTGTGTGAACAAGATAACGTTGAAAAATCGGCCCCAGCTTATTCGCTTTAGAGAAAACCGCGTTGACATTTTTCCAAATGCTTTGCAATATCTCCTTAACGAAAAGAGCTAGAAGGCTGAAAATGCAGATTTAGACTTGTAGGCATTGTGTGAACAAGATAACGTTGAAAAATCGGGCCCCAGCTTATTCCGCCTTAGAGAAAACCGCGTTGACATTTTTTTCCAAATGCTTTGCAATATCTCCTTAACGAAAAGAGCTAGAAGGCTGAAAATGCAGATTTAGACTCGTAGGCATTGTGTGAACAAGATAACGTTTGAAAAATCTGTCCCAACTTATTCCGCCTTAGAGAAAACCGCGTTGACATTTTTTCCAATGCTTTGCAATATCTCCTTAACGAAAAGAGCTAGAAGGCTGAAAATGCAGATTTAGACTTGTAGGCATTGTGTGAACAAGATAACGTTGAAAAATCGGCCCAGCTTATTCCGCCTTAGAGAAAACCGCGTTGACATTTTTTCCAAATGCTTTGCAATATCTCCTTAACGAAAAGAGCTAGAAGGCTGAAAATGCAGATTTAGACTTGTAGGCATTGTGTGAACAAGATAACGTTGAAAAATCGGCCCCCAGCTTATTCCGCCTTAGAGAAAACCGCGTTGACATTTTTTCCAAATGCTTTGCAATATCTCCTTAACGAAAAGAGCTGGAAGGCTGAAAATGCAGATTTAGACTTGTAGGCATTGTGTGAACAAGATAGCGTTGAAAATCGGCCCCAGCTTATTCCGCCTTAGAGAAAACCGCGTTGACATTTTTTCCAAATGCTTTGCAATATCTCCTTAACGAAAAAGAGCTGGAAGGCTGAAAATGCAGATTTAGACTTGTAGGCATTGTGTGAACAAGATAACGTTGAAAAATCGGCCCCAGCTTATTCCGCCTTAGAGAAACCGCGTTGACATTTTTTCCAAATGCTTTGCAATATCTCCTTAACGAAAAGAGCTAGAAGGCTGAAATGCAGATTTAGACTTGTAGGCATTGTGTGAACAAGATAACGTTGAAAAATCGGCCCCAGCTTATTCCGCCTTAGAGAAAACCGCGTTGACATTTTTTCCAAATGCTTTGCAATATCTCCTTAACGAAAAGAGCTAGAAGGCTGAAAATGCAGATTTAGACTTGTAGGCATTGTGTGAACAAGATAACGTTGAAAAATCGGCCCCAGCTTATTCCGCCTTAGAGAAAACCGCGTTGACATTTTTTCCAAATGCTTTGCAATATCTCCTTAACGAAAAGAGCTAGAAGGCTGAAAATGCAGATTTAGACTTGTAGGCATTGTGTGAACAAGATAACGTTGAAAAATCGGCCCCAGCTTATTCCGCCTTAGAGAAAACCGCGTTGACATTTTTTCCAAATGCTTTGCAATATCTCCTTAACGAAAAGAGCTGGAAGGCTGAAAATGCAGATTTAGACTTGTAGGCATTGTGTGAACAAGATAACGTTGAAAAATCGGCCCCAGCTTATTCCGCCTTAGAGAAAACCGCGTTGACATTTTTTTCCAAATGCTTTGCAATATCTCCTTAACGAAAAGAGCTAGAAGGCTGAAAATGCAGATTTAGACTTGTAGGCATTGTGTGAACAAGATAACGTTGAAAAATCGGCCCCAGCTTATTCCGCCTTAGAGAAAACCGCGTTGACATTTTTTCCAAATGCTTTGCAATATCTCCTTAACGAAAAGAGCTAGAAGGCTGAAAATGCAGATTTAGACTTGTAGGCATTGTGTGAACAAGATAACGTTGAAAAATCGGCCCCAGCTTATTCCGCCTTAGAGAAAACCGCGTTGACATTTTTTCCAAATGCTTTGCAATATCTCCTTAACGAAAAGAGCTAGAAGGCTGAAAATGCAGATTTAGACTTGTAGGCATTGTGTGAACAAGATAACGTTGAAAAATCGGCCCCAGCTTATTCCGCCTTAGAGAAAACCGCGTTGACATTTTTCCAAATGCTTTGCAATATCTCCTTAACGAAAAGAGCTAGAAGGCTGAAAATGCAGATTTAGACTTGTAGGCATTGTGTGAACAAGATAACGTTGAAAAATCGGCCCCAGCTTATTCCGCCTTAGAGAAAACCGCGTTGACATTTTTTCCAAATGCTTTGCAATATCTCCTTAACGAAAAGAGCTAGAAGGCTGAAAATGCAGATTTAGACTTGTAGGCATTGTGTGAACAAGATAACGTTGAAAAATCGGCCCCAGCTTATTCCACCTTAGAGAAAACCGCTTTGACATTTTTTCCAAATGCTTTGCAATATCTCCTTAACGAAAAGAGCTAGAAGGCTGAAAATGCAGATTTAGACTTGTAGGCATTGTGTGAACAAGATAACGTTGAAAAATCGGCCCCAGCTTATTCCGCCTTAGAGAAAACCGCGTTGACATTTTTTCCAAATGCTTTGCAATATCTCCTTAACGAAAAGAGCTAGAAGGCTGAAAATGCAGATTTAGACTTGTAGGCATTGTGTGAACAAGATAACGTTGAAAAATCGGCCCCAGCTTATTCCGCCTTAGAGAAAACCGCGTTGACATTTTTTCCAAATGCTTTGCAATATCTCCTTAACGAAAAGAGCTAGAAGGCTGAAAATGCAGATTTAGACTTGTAGGCATTGTGTGAACAAGATAACGTTGAAAAATCGGCCCAAGCTTATTCCGCCTTAGAGAAAACCGCGTTGACATTTTTTCCAAATGCTTTGCAATATCTCCTTAACGAAAAGAGCTAGAAGGCTGAAAATGCAGATTTAGACTTGTAGGCATTGTGTGAACGCGGTTTTCTCTAAGGTGGAATAAGCTGGGGCCGATTTTTCAACGTTATCTTGTTCACACAATGCCTACAAGTCTAAATCTGCATTTTCAGCCTTCCAGCTCTTTTCGTTAAGGAGATATTGCAAAGCATTTGGAAAAAATGTCAACGCGGTTTTCTCTAAGGCGGAATAAGCTGGGGCCGATTTTTCAACGCTATCTTGTTCACACAATGCCTACAAGTCTAAATCTGCATTTTCAGCCTTCCAGCTCTTTTCGTTAAGGAGATATTGCAAAGCATTTGGAAAAAATGTCAACGCGGTTTTCTCTAAGGCGGAATAAGCTGGGGCCGATTTTTCAACGTTATCTTGTTCACACAATGCCTACAAGTCTAAATCTGCATTTTCAGCCTTCTAGCTCTTTTCGTTAAGGAGATATTGCAAAGCATTTGGAAAAAATGTCAACGCGGTTTTCTCTAAGGCGGAATAAGCTGGGGCCGATTTTTCAACGTTATCTTGTTCACACAATGCCTACAAGTCTAAATCTGCATTTTCAGCCTTCTAGCTCTTTTCGTTAAGGAGATATTGCAAAGCATTTGGAAAAAATGTCAACGCGGTTTTCTCTAAGGCGGAATAAGCTGGGGCCGATTTTTCAACGTTATCTTGTTCACACAATGCCTACAAGTCTAAATCTGCATTTTCATCCTTCCAGCTCTTTTCGTTAAGGAGATATTGCAAAGCATTTGGAAAAAATGTCAACGCGGTTTTCTCTAAGGCGGAATAAGCTGGGGCCGATTTTTCAACGTTATCTTGTTCACACAATGCCTACAAGTCTAAATCTGCATTTTCAGCCTTCTAGCTCTTTTCGTTAAGGAGATATTGCAAAGCATTTGGAAAAAATGTCAACGCGGTTTTCTCTAAGGCGGAATAAGCTGGGGCCGATTTTTCAACGTTATCTTGTTCACACAATGCCTACAAGTCTAAATCTGCATTTTCAGCCTTCCAGCTCTTTTCGTTAAGGAGATATTGCAAAGCATTTGGAAAAAATGTCAACGCGGTTTTCTCTAAGGCGGAATAAGCTGGGGCCGATTTTTCAACGTTATCTTGTTCACACAATGCCTACAAGTCTAAATCTGCATTTTCAGCCTTCTAGCTCTTTTCGTTAAGGAGATATTGCAAAGCATTTGGAAAAAATGTCAACGCGGTTTTCTCTAAGGCGGAATAAGCTGGGGCCGATTTTTCAACGTTATCTTGTTCACACAATGCCTACAAGTCTAAATCTGCATTTTCAGCCTTCTAGCTCTTTTCGTTAAGGAGATATTGCAAAGCATTTGGAAAAAATGTCAACGCGGTTTTCTCTAAGGCGGAATAAGCTGGGGCCGATTTTTCAACGTTATCTTGTTCACACAATGCCTACAAGTCTAAATCTGCATTTTCAGCCTTCTAGCTCTTTTCGTTAAGGAGATATTGCAAAGCATTTGGAAAAAATGTCAACGCGGTTTTCTCTAAGGCGGAATAAGCTGGGGCCGATTTTTCAACGCTATCTTGTTCACACAATGCCTACAAGTCTAAATCTGCATTTTCAGCCTTCCAGCTCTTTTCGTTAAGGAGATATTGCAAAGCATTTGGAAAAAATGTCAACGCGGTTTTCTCTAAGGCGGAATAAGCTGGGGACGATTTTTCAACGTTATCTTGTTCACACAATGCCTACAAGTCTAAATCTGCATTTTCAGCCTTCTAGCTCTTTTCGTTAAGGAGATATTGCAAAGCATTTGGAAAAAATGTCAACGCGGTTTTCTCTAAGGCGGAATAAGCTGGGGCCGATTTTTCAACGTTATCTTGTTCACACAATGCCTACAAGTCTAAATCTGCATTTTCAGCCTTCTAGCTCTTTTCGTTAAGGAGATATTGCAAAGCATTTGGAAAAAATGTCAACGCGGTTGTCACACTCAGCCGCGGCGGGCATATTACTCACCCGTCCGCGCCCGCCGTCGGCTAGCGTGTAGTGGTCTCCGGGTCAGCGGCAGCGGGCAGCGGCAGTCTGGTGGGCAGCAGGCAGCGTGGGACATCGACAGGTGTAGCAGTGTGTGCTGTAATGGTGCCGGGAAGCCGGCGCCGCCATCTTGGTTAAGGGCAAAATAGCAGATTGGCCCAGGTCTGAGGTTTCCTCCCATACTGACCTGACAGCCAATGGCAGCCGCCCTCTTGGGATATAGGGGATCTGCCTAGGGC
Organism: Crinia signifera; assembly: GCF_055691185.1. NCBI lineage: Eukaryota > Metazoa > Chordata > Amphibia > Anura > Myobatrachidae > Crinia > Crinia signifera. Next base: position 9,247 of record NW_028142109.1, read on the forward strand.
TGTTCAGTGTCAGTGCAAAGAGTCTCCAGAGGCGTTCACAGCTCCCAGCTGACTCCGGCTCTCTGACTCACCTCTCCTGACCTTGGTGCCTTGCTCGTGCTCTGTGTTGGTCTAGGTTGCTGCTTAACCCCATCGCTGCCAGTTCTCTCCACAGTCTGGTCTCTGCCTGTATCCCTGAGCTTCCTGGCCTAGCCCTTCAAGTCTCCTGCTTCCAAGCAATTCTTCAATCTTCATTCATCATTCATCTTCTTCCAGTCTTCAAGGATCCTTCATTTACCATCAAGTACATTCTCTTTCCGGATCCTCTTATTCTTCAAGACCCCAGCCTGCCGTCCTATGCTATTTGAACTGTCATTATTCAAATGAACTTTCTTCTTCTAAAGTGCCTTACTGGCTCAAGTATTGTTTATCACTAACTGCCACTTTAAGAAAGTATTCAAGTGTGTATTGTTTCCATTTATGAATTCTATTATTAAACCTGCACGATTTAATCCTTCATCATCTGGTCCGTCTCCAGTCGCTACACACCACACGACTTCATCCAGCCCTTCAGTCGTGACAGTTTGCACTGACCCGATGGAGTCGGGTGAAGTACAGGCTTCCATGGCGGACGTCTTTCAAGGTATCGTGACTCGTCTTGAACAAGTGGAAACTACCCAACGCCAAGTGGCTCAATTTCTTCAGGCCTTGTCCCCGCCCCAGGCGGCTCCCTCAGTGTCGGTTGCTCCAGCGCCAGAGATTCCAGTTCCTGTTTCCACACCAGGATCCGTAGTTCCTCATCACATGCAACTCCCTACTCCTAGCAAGTATGATGGTTCGCCAAGGGCATGCCGTGGGTTCCTGAACCAATGTGATGTCCACTTCACCTTGCAGTCATCTCACTTCCCAACCTCCAAGGCAAAGGTGGCCTATATTGTGTCTCTCCTGGCAGGGTCAGCTCTGGACTGGGTGTCCCCTCTCTGGGAACGCTCTGACCCCCTGCTCAATGATTATGAAGCTTTTATTACCTCTTTTCGTCGCATCTTCGATGACCCTGGCAGAGTGTCCTCTGCCGCCACTGAAATCCTGAGGATTCGCCAGGGTAGCCGATCGGTGGGACAGTATGTTGTGCAGTTCCAGACCCTGGCCTCAGAATTAAAATGGAACGAAGAGGCTCTCCTCTCCGCCTTCTGGAATGGGCTGGCAGGTCGTATCAAGGATGAATTAGCTACTCGTGACTTCCCGGCTACCTTGATCGAGCTCATCTCTCTGTGCAACAAAGTAGATCTACGGATGCAGGAACGCCAACTAGAGAGAAATCGCTCTGATCGTCTTCGCCCTCGCTTCACCCCAAATGCTGTTCCCGTTCCTAGACCAAGTCCTTCCACAACTACACCACCTGATGAACCTATGCAGATCAATCGTTCTCGGCTCTCACAGGAAGAAAAGTCCCGTAGACGACGGGAGAATCTCTGCATGTACTGCGGGTGTGCTGCCCATTTACTGTCCTCCTGTCCATTGCATCCGGGAAACGGCCGCTCCTAACCTCCCCGAGGGAGGCCCGGTTAGGAGTCTTGCTTTCATCTCCCTCCTCAGCTGTTTCCACCATTCCAATTACCATTGTGTGCCCTCAAGGGGAAAATAAAGTCCAGGCCCTATTGGATTCCGGAGCGGCAGGAAACTTTCTTTCTTCATCTTTCGTCTTTCAACACTCCCTGGCAGTACAACCCTTGACCCATCCCCTGGTTCTCACTGCAGTGGATGGGAGTCGTATCTGTAGTGGGCAAATCACCCTTCAAACCAATCCAGTGACAGTCCTAGTGGGTGCTCTACATCAAGAGACTCTAGAGTTCTTAGTTCTTCCTCAGTCATCACACCAGGTGGTCCTGGGTCTACCATGGCTCGCTAAACACAATCCTCATATTGATTGGACCAGCATGGAGATCAAGGCCTGGGGTACGAACTGTTTAACCACTTGCATGACTCGTATCATTCCACTCAATCAAATGAATCCTCAAGAAGAGGGAGGTTCCAGTCTTCCGTCTTCACCAGCTTCACCCTTGTCTATACCCACACCATACCATTCTTTTTCTGATGTCTTCAGCAAGGGAGGTGCCGATTCTCTGCCCCCTCATCGTCCTTGGGACTGTCCGATAGAGTTGGTACCCGGGAAATTTCCACCGCGGGGTCGTATCTACCCCTTATCTCTACCCGAGACCAAGGCTATGTCTGACTACATTCGTGAAAACTTGAATAAAGGCTTCATTCGTCCATCCACCTCGCCAGCCGGAGCGGGGTTTTTCTTCGTTAAAAAAAAAGATGGGACTCTCCGGCCATGTATCGACTATAGGGGTCTCAACGATATCACAATCAAGAACCGCTACCCATTACCCCTCATCACCGAACTCTTCGATAAGATCAGAGGGGCGTCTATTTTTACCAAACTGGATCTGAGAGGGGCGTACAACTTGATCCGAATCCGTTCCGGTGACGAGTGGAAGACGGCTTTCAACACCCGGGATGGCCACTACGAATACCTGGTGATGCCATTTGGCCTTTGCAATGCCCCGGCCGTCTTCCAACAGTTTGTAAACGACATATTTCGGGACTTACTGTATCATTCTGTCGTGGTGTATCTCGATGATATCCTCATATTCTCTCCTAACCTTCATCTCCATCGTCAAACTGTATCTGAAGTCCTGCGCCGTCTACGCCAAAATCAATTGTTCTGCAAGCTAGACAAATGCGTCTTCGAGGTCACTTCCATTCCATTTCTTGGCCACATCCTCACCAGCACTGGGATAGAGATGGACCCAGAGAAAGTAAGAGCCATCCAAGACTGGACAGCGCCTACCACGCTCAAAGGTATCCAGAGGTTCCTGGGTTTTTCAAATTATTATCGTCGCTTCATCCGGGACTTCTCCACCCTTGCTGCACCCCTTACAGCTCTAACCCGCAAGGGAGTAGATCCTAGTCAGTGGCCACCCGAAGCCTCGCTAGCTTTCCAACAACTAAAGAATGCATTCGTCTCTGCTCCAATTCTTCTTCAGCCGAACCTCGACAAACCCTTCATTATCGAGGTGGATGCATCCTCAGAGGGAGTCGGGGCAATCTTGTCACAGAAAGGAGAGGACCAGGAACTTCACCCCTGTGCTTTCTACTCTAAGAAGTTTCTTCCAGCAGAGAAAAATTACCCCATTGGGGAGCAAGAGTTACTAGCAGTAAAGTTAGCGTTGGAGGAGTGGCGGTACCTCCTGGAGGGGGCACGACATAAGATCACGGTATACTCTGACCATAAGAATCTCTCATTTCTCAAGCATGCCCAATGTCTTACTGCTCGTCAAGCCCGCTGGGCCATGTTCTTCGAACGATTTGATTTCCAGATCAGATTCAGACCCGGGTCGATGAATGCCAAGGCCGATGCCCTTTCACGCTCCTTCGAGACTCCGGCCGACCTAGAGACTCCTCCTCGACCAATCCTCGACCCTCTGGTTTTTGCTCAAGTTACGGTCCAACCTTCACCTCCTCCGGGCAAAACCTTTGTTCCCCTCAATCTTCGCAAAAGAGTGCTGTCCTGGGCACACGCTTCCCGTTTTGCAGGACATACTGGTGCACAGAAGACCCTAATGTTCCTGTTACGTTCATATTGGTGGCCCACCATTCGTCAAGATGTAACCAGCTTTGTCGCTTCCTGTGTAAAGTGCGCCCAGCATAAGTCCCCCAGAACATCTCCTGCCGGTCCTCTTCTACCTCTAGCCATTCCTACAGAACCATGGTCCCACTTGTCTATGGACTTTATCTGTGAACTTCCTCCCTCCAAAGGGCATACGGTAATCTGGGTGGTGGTTGACCGGTTCTCAAAAATGGCGCACTTCTTCCCATTGAAAGGTCTTCCATCCGCTCCAGTTCTGGCTCAGCTCTTCATCTCCACAATCTTCAAACTTCATGGGTTGCCCAAAGAGATTATATCTGACCGTGGAGTGCAATTCGTTGCAAAGTTTTGGAGGGCTCTCTGTTCCGCTGTACAAGTCAAACTCAAGTTCTCCACTGCATTCCACCCACAAACCAACGGGCAGACGGAACGGGTCAACCAAGACTTGGAAGCCTTCATTCGTTTATTCATCTCTTCTTCTCAAGACGACTGGGTCGATCTTCTGCCTTGGGCGGAATATGCGCACAATAATTCTTATCATTCATCCTCCGGCACCACTCCCTTTTTTACTGTTTTTGGCAAACATCCCCGATCTCCAGATTTCTCAGACTTATCTTCATCCGATGTTCCTGCAGCTGCTGCTTCTTTACAACGGTTTGCGAAAATCTGGTCAGATGTTCATACCGCTCTCCTCAAAGCATCCGCTCGATACAAAAGGATGGCGGACAGGAAAAGAAGAGCGGCTCCCAAATTGAAGGTTGGAGATCGAGTGTGGCTGTCTACCCGCCACATACGCCTTCGGTTACCATCCATGAAGCTGGCTCCCCGATTCATCGGACCGTTCCCAATCACGCAAGTTATTAATCCTGTTGCATACAGACTACAGCTTCCTTCTTCCCTGAAGATCTCAAATTCTTTTCATGTGTCTCTTCTAAAGCCCTTGAGATTGAACTTATATCAAAAGAAGGTGCCCAAACCGCCCAAGATTGGTTCTGAAAGAGAGATTGAGTTCGAAGTGAGACGCATCATCGACTCACGTTGTCGCAATGCCCATCTGCAGTATCTGGTGGAGTGGCTTGGATTCGGTCCTGAGGAGAACTCCTGGGTTGATGCTGCAGATCTCCATGCTCCCCGTCTGGTGAGGCAATTCTTTCAAAGGAACCCACATAAGGTGCGTAGGTGCCCTGGGGTCACCCAGAAAAGGGGGGGTACTGTCACACTCAGCCGCGGCGGTGCGCGGCGGGCATATTACTCACCCGTCCGCGCCCGCCGTCGGCTAGCGTGTAGTGGTCTCCGGGTCAGCGGCAGCGGGCAGCGGCAGTCTGGTGGGCAGCAGGCAGCGTGGGACATCGACAGGTGTAGCAGTGTGTGCTGTAATGGTGCCGGGAGGCCGGCGCCGCCATCTTGGTTAAGGGCAAAATAGCAGATTGGCCCAGGTCTGAGGTTTCCTCCCATACTGACCTGACAGCCAATGGCAGCCGCCCTCTTGGGATATAGGGGATCTGCCTAGGGCTGTTCAGTGTCAGTGCAAAGAGTCTCCAGAGGCGTTCACAGCTCCCAGCTGACTCCGGCTCTCTGACTCACCTCTCCTGACCTTGGTGCCTTGCTCGTGCTCTGTGTTGGTCTAGGTTGCTGCTTAACCCCATCGCTGCCAGTTCTCTCCACAGTCTGGTCTCTGCCTGTATCCCTGAGCTTCCTGGCCTAGCCCTTCAAGTCTCCTGCTTCCAAGCAATTCTTCAATCTTCATTCATCATTCATCTTCTTCCAGTCTTCAAGGATCCTTCATTTACCATCAAGTACATTCTCTTTCCGGATCCTCTTATTCTTCAAGACCCCAGCCTGCCGTCCTATGCTATTTGAACTGTCATTATTCAAATGAACTTTCTTCTTCTAAAGTGCCTTACTGGCTCAAGTATTGTTTATCACTAACTGCCACTTTAAGAAAGTATTCAAGTGTGTATTGTTTCCATTTATGAATTCTATTATTAAACCTGCACGATTTAATCCTTCATCATCTGGTCCGTCTCCAGTCGCTACACACCACACGACTTCATCCAGCCCTTCAGTCGTGACAGCGGTTTTCTCTAAGGCGGAATAAGCTGGGGCCGATTTTTCAACGTTATCTTGTTCACACAATGCCTACAAGTCTAAATCTGCATTTTCAGCCTTCTAGCTCTTTTCGTTAAGGAGATATTGCAAAGCATTTGGAAAAAATGTCAACGCGGTTTTCTCTAAGGCGGAATAAGCTGGGGCCGATTTTTCAACGTTATCTTGTTCACACAATGCCTACAAGTCTAAATCTGCATTTTCAGCCTTCCAGCTCTTTTCGTTAAGGAGATATTGCAAAGCATTTGGAAAAAAATGTCAACGCGGTTTTCTCTAAGGCGGAATAAGCTGGGGCCGATTTTTCAACGTTATCTTGTTCACACAATGCCTACAAGTCTAAATCTGCATTTTCAGCCTTCTAGCTCTTTTCGTTAAGGAGATATTGCAAAGCATTTGGAAAAAATGTCAACGCGGTTTTCTCTAAGGCGGAATAAGCTGGGGCCGATTTTTCAACGCTATCTTGTTCACACAATGCCTACAAGTCTAAATCTGCATTTTCAGCCTTCCAGCTCTTTTCGTTAAGGAGATATTGCAAAGCATTTGGAAAAAATGTCAACGCGGTTTTCTCTAAGGCGGAATAAGTTGGGGCCGATTTTTCAACGTTATCTTGTTCACACAATGCCTACAAGTCTAAATCTGCATTTTCAGCCTTCTAGCTCTTTTCGTTAAGGAGATATTGCAAAGCATTTGGAAAAAATGTCAACGCGGTTTTCTCTAAGGCGGAATAAGCTGGGGCCGATTTTTCAACGCTATCTTGTTCACACAATGCCTACAAGTCTAAATCTGCATTTTCAGCCTTCCAGCTCTTTTCGTTAAGGAGATATTGCAAAGCATTTGGAAAAAATGTCAACGCGGTTTTCTCTAAGGCGGAATAAGTTGGGGCCGATTTTTCAACGTTATCTTGTTCACACAATGCCTACAAGTCTAAATCTGCATTTTCAGCCTTCTAGCTCTTTTCGTTAAGGAGATATTGCAAAGCATTTGGAAAAAATGTCAACGCGGTTTTCTCTAAGGCGGAATAAGCTGGGGCCGATTTTTCAACGTTATCTTGTTCACACAATGCCTACAAGTCTAAATCTGCATTTTCAGCCTTCTAGCTCTTTTCGTTAAGGAGATATTGCAAAGCATTTGGAAAAAATGTCAACGCAGTTTTCTCTAAGGCGGAATAAGTTGGGACAGATTTTTCAACGTTATCTTGTTCACACAATGCCTACGAGTCTAAATCTGCATTTTCAGCCTTCTAGCTCTTTTCGTTAAGGAGATATTGCAAAGCATTTGGAAAAAATGTCAACGCGGTTTTCTCTAAGGCGGAATAAGCTGGGGCCGATTTTTCAACGTTATCTTGTTCACACAATGCCTACAAGTCTAAATCTGCATTTTCAGCCTTCTAGCTCTTTTCGTTAAGGAGATATTGCAAAGCATTTGGAAAAAATGTCAACGCGGTTTTCTCTAAGGCGGAATAAGCTGGGGCCGATTTTTCAACGTTATCTTGTTCACACAATGCCTACAAGTCTAAATCTGCATTTTCAGCCTTCTAGCTCTTTTCGTTAAGGAGATATTGCAAAGCATTTGGAAAAAATGTCAACGCGGTTTTCTCTAAGGCGGAATAAGCTGGGGCCGATTTTTCAACGCTATCTTGTTCACACAATGCCTACAAGTCTAAATCTGCATTTTCAGCCTTCCAGCTCTTTTTGTTAAGGAGATATTGCAAAGCATTTGGAAAAAATGTCAACGCGATTTTCTCTAAGGCGGAATAAGCTGGGGCCGATTTTTCAACGTTATCTTGTTCACACAATGCCTACAAGTCTAAATCTGCATTTTCAGCCTTCTAGCTCTTTTCGTTAAGGAGATATTGCAAAGCATTTGGAAAAAATGTCAACGCGGTTTTCTCTAAGGCGGAATAAGCTGGGGCCGATTTTTCAACGTTATCTTGTTCACACAATGCCTACAAGTCTAAATCTGCATTTTCAGCCTTCTAGCTCTTTTCGTTAAGGAGATATTGCAAAGCATTTGGAAAAAATGTCAACGCGGTTTTCTCTAAGGCGAACAAACAAAATAACAGAAGGGGGGACATTATGATGTTACCGTGTACCTATAACATATTTAAAAAGTATCCCTTAACCCAGTGGTGTCAAAGTCACGGCCCTACAGCTGTTGTGGAAGTACACATCCCTACATGCCCTGCCACAGATTTTATATAATGGATCGCTAAAATCTGTGGTAGGGCATGCTGGGAAGTGTAGTTCCACAACAGCTGGAGGGCCATGAGTTTGACACCACTGCTAAACCCCTTAATGCCCATTACATGTAATCACAACCCACCACCTAGCATCATGCCACACCTCTTCCCTTAGCCCAAAGCAGATTAATCTTGCACCTCCTCTCCCCTTCTTCGCTCCCCCCCCCCCAAGACATACTCTTCGCCAGTCGTGACCGAAGAGTGCACTCACATAGAATCGGTCGCAGGTGGGGGTACTGCAGCATCTGTCGGATAGGGCACCTCTCTCCTCCTCAGCGTCGTTCCTAGCAGCGTTGGGCTGTGTTCTCTGCCGCAGCGCCCTGGGGGCGGAGTTGGGGCAGCTGTCTCCCCGCCTGTATCCTTCCCGTCTATGTTGGGCGGTGTCCTGAGCAACGTCCTGGGGGTCCTCAGTGGCAGCAAGGTTTTAGTAGCATCCTGAAGGGGAGGGAAGAGGAGGAAAACATCCATATTTAAAAAAAAAAAATGCTGGTCTACAACAGTATGTAAAAATAGCGGCATACTGAGTTTAGGAGAATCCTGTTCAAAAACTTGCAAAGAGATGGTGCCAGTGTGCACGCTCAGAGAGCAGATAAAGGGCGGGAAGGGGATTAAAAATAGGTCCTGGCATTTAAAGTACACAGGCCCACCTTGGTGTCAATAGTGTCAACACAGTTGTGCGCGAGCGCTCAGGAAAAGAGGGTGTGGACACTCAAAATTGGCCTTGTGTAGTGTTCCACACCATATACCACTTCTACACATTCTGCAACAAAATAATAGACCCCATTATACTTGCCCCTTACACATTATGCCAAACGTATTGAGCCAAAATTCACATAATGCCACGCGGATTGAGCCAAAATTCACATAATGCCACGTGGATTATTCTTTATTCCCAGCGGTGGCAGGCGGCATTTCAAGGAAAAAACCCCTAACCCCATTGCACCTACCCCACACTGTCCCCCATCGCAGCAGCCCCACACTGTCCCCATCGCACCAGCCCCACACTGTAGTCTCCCATCACACCAGCCCCACACTGTCCCCATCACACCAGCCCCACACTGTAGTCTCCCCATTGCACCTGCTCCACACTGTAGTCTCCCCATTGCTCCAGCCCGCACTGTAGTCTCCCCATTGCAACAGCCCCACACTGTCACCATCGCACCAGCCCCACACTGTCTTTCATCACAACAGCCCCTTAAATTGTAAGCCATCAAAATGTCACCCTTATACTGTATGTAGAAATGGAGGAGGGCGGCTGGTGCAGCAGTAAACGGGAGGCCGAGGCAGCAGCGTGGGAGGGTGGAGGAAGGAGAGGCAGTCAGGACATGGTGGCAGCGGGGGTAGCCGGCGACATCATGCAGCAGTCTGACTGTACTTACCACCAGACGGTCCACACCAGGGCAGCGCTGCAGGGCTGACCAGTCTCCTCCTGTGGTCCAGGCGGCGCAGCTCCCGGAAGTACGCGTCCACTGTCCTGTGATCTGGAAGACGGGGCAGCTGGGAGGCGGCACACGCGGATTGGCTCCTCTGTCAATCACAGGTCATGTATACATGTGTCCAATCCTCACAGACAAGGGCGGGCATACAGCCTATCTAGCAGGCAGCCCAGCCCTAGAAACAGAATGTATTCCTAAATCACTCACCAAGGTAACCCATTGTACTAACCTAGTGCACGTGTAACACCCCATAACTGTGGAATAATAGGTGCCGTGTATTCCAGTTAACCAGGGGTTAATATACCTCAGCACCAGGCACAGCTCAGCCCTAAAGAGTTAAACACAGACAGGCTGGAGTGTGACAGGAAGAGAGAGGTCAGAGGTGACCTGAGCCAGCAGCATGAGAGTAGGAGGAAAGCTAGCACATGAAGAGGAGACTTCTCCTGCAGCTGAGTGACACTGTGCTTAAGGAGTAAGCAGTGTAGCCTGTGAGTGTGTGGAGAACTCCTGTATAGAGAGATAGAGGAGGACAACAGCGTGGCATCTGTGACCCCTGACCTGCCAGACGCTTTAGCAGCAGAGAGCTCCAGCAATAAATGACTGCCTGTGAGGCCTGTGAGAGAAGGAGCCAGTCGTGCAGAGTGCACACAGTCCAAGAGAATACAGCAGCTCAAGGCCGAGCAGTGAGAGCCCAGCACACAGCAGAGTCTGGACACCAGAGAAGACAGGAGGCAGAGACTGGTCAGAACCAGCAGCAGCTACAGGTACACTACTGCACACTGCCCCCAACTAGCACACCCAGTTAGGTTGCCTGCCTGACACCTAATACAGCCAGCAGCCCTGTGTAGCTGAGTGTGGCAACGCTGAGGCGCCCGCACTAGCAGTCCCCGGAGGGTACACAGCAATGGGCGAAGATTCACTGACCCCAGCCGGAGTCAAGACCTCCCCAGTCTTTCCCAAGACCTCCCCTTCACCGTCTTTACCCATTCCTCATAGCAGAATCCCAGAATTGCCACTGTAGTGGGTTTAGTGAAAACCCATAAGAGAAGCTAGGACAATCCCTCAGGATTTCTGATAGTTCACTTTTTCTTCACCTTTAAAGTATAGTTAATGGAACACTAGTGCCACCCGGTGGCTTAAGGACCAAACTGCGACCTCATATAGAATTAATAGGAAAAGCCGGCAACTACATTAAGTCCTATGCATAGGCCTCCGTCGGGACTGACCGGTCTTATTAACAGAGAGTGTACCCGGGTACTTAGAGTGAGTTGAGTATTGATTTTATGGTAATTCGCTAAACTATTTGTTAGTATAACAGTTGGTTGTAATGTTCACTCATACTCGGTATTATCACTGTATCCAGGTGTAAATTAGTGGACCAGCTCGCCGGTCCAGCAGCGTAGTGGAAGTAGTTTCTCAAACTGCAGTGATAGGCCGAGTATGGAGTGACTCAGAGTTACCGGTAGCTCCATTGTCCTTTTATGGTATATCGCATTTGTATGCATAGTGTGAGTTGTATTGCATTGATTGTATTCTGATATTGTGGAATTGTTGTGATGTCATTACGTAAAGAAGGCAGCCGTTCCCAATGGCCGTGTTACAATAAAAGGTCAAAGTAATTATTTTGTCGACTGTTCTGTGCCACCATCCTGTATCATGAGAAGACTCCTGACTGGAATCCGTGGTACCAGGGAAACACGACCCCCACCGCATCCCACCAGGTAACCCTATCCAGGTGTTTACAGTTCTCTGGCGTCACGAACAGGATATAGTCGACGCGGAGTATAATCCGATATCAGGATGGACACAGTACAGGTTGGGGGTGGACAGCCACCCGTTGTGCCCCCCAACGGCGACCAACAGGCTGCCCCCCCAGTGGCAGTACCTGCTCCAGCAGCAACCCCTCATGCTCCCATCACGCTACCCTACTACTTTGGGGCCCCATGGATGCTGACCTACAGCGGGGACTCCAACAAGGGAGCCACGTTCACAGCGTTTAAGAACCAGCAGAAATCCATGTCCCAGCTCTACACACCGAGCGAAGAACAGAGGGTACAAATCTTAATCGGCCAACTCACAGGCTCCGCCCTCAGTGAGGTTGAGTCGTGGGCCGATGACCAAAAGACGAGCACTGACGAGATTCTGAATCGGCTGGCCACGATCTTTGAGACCGCTACCCTCCCAGAGCTGAAGATGCAACTATACGGACGAAAACAACGGCCGGGTGAAACCCTCCGGGATTTCGCCCTGAGTCTACAGGCGACCCTGAAACTCATACAAGCGGCTGACAAAGATGAAATTCGCAATGGCGACGAAGCCCTGGCCATACAGTTCGTCGAAGGAGTATCGAACCCCACCATTAAGACCCTTCTACGGCTCCTGAAGATGCAAATGCTGGGTAAATCCTTTGCCGATTTTAAAAACATTGCCATTGCCACCGTCGGGAACCACTCCGACCCTGAGGTGGAGTATCCGGAGATGGTGGGGTTTCGAGGACCAGTGGCTATGAACCCAGAACAGTCCGGGAAGCCAAAGGACCGGGCCATACAGCATAGCCAGCAGTCATCGGGAGACCCCGGTCAGGTCCTCCAGCGCCAGGTAGAAGACCTAGCCATTGAGATGGCCGCAATGCAGCGAGAGATGCACCAGGTAGCACGGCAAACTGCGCCGGACAGCGGGGGAGCCAGATGGAAGGCAGAACGACGGCAGGCGAACCGAAACCGCTGGGAGCCACCTCGGGAGTCTGGTCGACGGGCAACCGACCAGTTTGACTACCAAGACCGACCTATTTGCCAGCGGTCTCAGGAAGTGGGGCACGTTGAAAGGGACTGTCCACCTGATCCTAAACTCCAATGCCCCGAGGGAGAGGGCCGAACCTCGGGGGGAACAGGAAGAGTAGGTCCAGGTGAAGACGGGCAGACCTACTATGGCAGACAGAGCCATATAAGTGTAGGCGAATTATCTGCCAGGTTAGACCGTGACCCTCCCGTTCGCATGAAAAGTCGAGGGAAAGTTATCTGGTTCCACGTCCAACGTGGATTTGGGTTCGTTGAGTGTATTGACCCAAAGCGAGACATCTTCGTCCACTACACTGCCATCCAGAAGAGTGACCCAAGGAAATTATACCGAAGCCTGAGGGCTGGAGAGATGGTAGAATTTGACGTCGTCAGAGGTGAGAAGGGCCTCCAAGCAGTGAACGTCACTGGCCCTGGTGGTACTCCTGTTCGAGGCAACAGATACGCTGCAAGAAACAAGTGGTATGGGAGCCACCCACTTCGCCGCAGCCATCCCCAAGACCAACCTCGGAGGAATAGTATGCACTCCAAGAAAACAGCAAGCATGGCAGGAAACACAAAGGAAGGGCCGTATGTATGTAGCCAGCGGTACTCTCATGCCCGAGTGCAGAACGAGCTGATGAAAGAGGACCCATCACGAGGCGAAGTACACCCCAAATGGAAAACCCGCCCTTATATGGCCACTAAGAGGCCTACGTCGACAACCGGGAGCTACCAGATGGGAGATCCAGATGGAACCCGACAGCAGCGGATCCATCGCAACCATCATAAGTCACACCCCAACCGAACCCAGTTGCCCCTCAAGTCAAGCAGCAAAGTGAGCGATAATGACGGACAGAATCTCATCCTGAACATGTTGCAGAGTACGGTGGAGCTGTCACCGAATGGGGGGTGGTCAACATTCCTCCCAACAGGGGTGCCACTGTTGTGGTATAGAGCATAGTCATACTTATATAAATGTTATTGAATGTTTTGCACCATTGTTCATCCGTCGACAATGTTGCCGACACTGTTTAGTCACCTTGGTAATGTATCTGTTTGTAAATTATACCTTGATTCAAGCAACAGACTCAGTGGTTCCAGAAAGTTATCACAGCTCAGGACTTGTGTTTGTATTGGTGTGCGCGAGGACACGCACATTAAAAAGTATAGGCGGATGTAACACCCCATAACTGTGGAATAATAGGTGCCGTGTATTCCAGTTAACCAGGGGTTAATATACCTCAGCACCAGGCACAGCTCAGCCCTAAAGAGTTAAACACAGACAGGCTGGAGTGTGACAGGAAGAGAGAGGTCAGAGGTGACCTGAGCCAGCAGCATGAGAGTAGGAGGAAAGCTAGCACATGAAGAGGAGACTTCTCCTGCAGCTGAGTGACACTGTGCTTAAGGAGTAAGCAGTGTAGCCTGTGAGTGTGTGGAGAACTCCTGTATAGAGAGATAGAGGAGGACAACAGCGTGGCATCTGTGACCCCTGACCTGCCAGACGCTTTAGCAGCAGAGAGCTCCAGCAATAAATGACTGCCTGTGAGGCCTGTGAGAGAAGGAGCCAGTCGTGCAGAGTGCACACAGTCCAAGAGAATACAGCAGCTCAAGGCCGAGCAGTGAGAGCCCAGCACACAGCAGAGTCTGGACACCAGAGAAGACAGGAGGCAGAGACTGGTCAGAACCAGCAGCAGCTACAGGTACACTACTGCACACTGCCCCCAACTAGCACACCCAGTTAGGTTGCCTGCCTGACACCTAATACAGCCAGCAGCCCTGTGTAGCTGAGTGTGGCAACGCTGAGGCGCCCGCACTAGCAGTCCCCGGAGGGTACACAGCAATGGGCGAAGATTCACTGACCCCAGCCGGAGTCAAGACCTCCCCAGTCTTTCCCAAGACCTCCCCTTCACCGTCTTTACCCATTCCTCATAGCAGAATCCCAGAATTGCCACTGTAGTGGGTTTAGTGAAAACCCATAAGAGAAGCTAGGACAATCCCTCAGGATTTCTGATAGTTCACTTTTTCTTCACCTTTAAAGTATAGTTAATGGAACACTAGTGCCACCCGGTGGCTTAAGGACCAAACTGCGACCTCATATAGAATTAATAGGAAAAGCCGGCAACTACATTAAGTCCTATGCATAGGCCTCCGTCGGGACTGACCGGTCTTATTAACAGAGAGTGTACCCGGGTACTTACAGTGAGTTGAGTATTGATTTTATGGTAATTCGCTAAACTATTTGTTAGTATAACAGTTGGTTGTAATGTTCACTCATACTCGGTATTATCACTGTATCCAGGTGTAAATTAGTGGACCAGCTCGCCGGTCCAGCAGCGTAGTGGAAGTAGTTTCTCAAACTGCAGTGATAGGCCGAGTATGGAGTGACTCAGAGTTACCGGTAGCTCCATTGTCCTTTTATGGTACATCGCATTTGTATGCATAGTGTGAGTTGTATTGCATTGATTGTATTCTGATATTGTGGAATTGTTGTGATGTCATTACGTAAAGAAGGCAGCCGTTCCCAATGGCCGTGTTACAATAAAAGGTCAAAGTAATTATTTTGTCGACTGTTCTGTGCCACCATCCTGTATCATGAGAAGACTCCTGACTGGATTCCGTGGTAGCAGGGAAACACGACCCCCACCGCATCCCACCAGGTAACCCTATCCAGGTGTTTACACACGCACTACTCGATTTGTCATACACTGTTCCCAAATCATAGTTTGATAAGCCGCGTGGTCGCATTGTCCCATTTGGGATGCTGCACCTTAGAAGGGACTAGGGTTGCACTGGCCTCTAGGGGTACAGAGGGAACCCCGCAGTGGACCCACCTCATCCTCTAGGGACCCTTATTCATACTGTGCAGCTGAATTATACATATGTTACATTATATGGCACAACACCGTGACGTTCAGTGTGCACGCAGGTGTGATACATCGGAGCGGCCCATCGCTTTATAAGGATTGTTGCGTTGTGTACCCAGCTTTAGAGAATAACTATAGAATTGTGCTAGATAATTAGTAGTCAATAAATAATATAAAGACCCCAGCAATTGTAACGCAGGTAATGAACTATACCTGTGTGCGCTTAGTAAGGTGCGCTAGTTAATCCACTAAGCTTCCAGATGCATCGGGCAGGTAAGCGATGTCAGGAGGCTGATTCTAATCGTGTAGTTGGGGTAGAGATTGTAGTATGTATTCCCACACACACGTGCGCAAACATACGTTGCTAAGGTTGGCGATCGATGGGCTGCATTATTATTATCATCCTTTATTTATATGCTGCACCAAGGGATCCAAAGCTACCAATACAAAGTACATTACAAATAGGCAAAACATCGATGGTTTGTGATGCTAGAGAGCTGCTGTTGGTAGATGCGGCCCATTGGGGGCAGTGCTAAGCTAAGGACTCTGCAAAAGATGGCATCAGCCATCGATGGTTAACAACCAAATACATATTACTTTTTACGATTAGAGGAATGATAGGAGAAACAAGGGGAAGACACTAGTTAGTCAAAAATGGTGGGGGAAGTAGGTGTTCTTCCCTACAGAAGGGACAACCATCAATTGGTGCAAACCATCGATGGCTCACTGTTTATAATTCCATACCATCAAGGTTTTTCACTGATCACACCATTGATAATTACCCCCGTGGGTGGCCATCCATTTGTCATATAGACAAGGATTATATATATACTAGGTGATTCATCGCGCCCTACGGGCGCTCATCACACCGTCGTAAGGGGCTGCGCCCCCTTAATTTGTGAACATTTGTATATGAGAAAGATGGTTAGAATTGTATGAAAGATGGCCTGCATTGCAACTTGAGTTATAGGTGAAATGTGTTAAATAGAGAGCATATGATGTGGAAGGGGGTGTGTCTTGTTTTGTTTAATTAAAAAGCGGTTACAGAGTAAGATGTACATTGATAGTGTGGATGGTACAGTGACATTTGTGGGTGTGTGTGGGGGGGGGGGGCTGTGTGTGCATGTTGTTTAGGTGTGTGTGTTCAATAGTATAGTAGGGTGTTTCTGAGTCAGCGGCTCCCCACTGGCGGAGGTCACGACACAGGAAAACAGGAGGCTGGGTAGTGATCGGGGGGTCCGTGAATTGCGGGAGGGGGGGGGGGGGGCACGGGGCGCGATAATTCACCTAGTTGGTTATATATTCTTGTAGAAGGATGGTAGGATGTTGCTGTCATTCAGAATGCATTTACATAAACAGTAATAGTAGCAGGTAAAGGTCTGACTTAAAACACCTACAGTGAAACAGAACAGGTGTTATATATTATACAAAGAATTGGTTGATGATGTGTAGGTGGACGTGCACATAGTTCATAGTTGTCACTGGAAAAAAATTGCTACAAGAAAAAATCAACACAGAAAGTTCAACACATGTGGCACTTCATCGGTGTCCATGTCGACACATGAGAATGAATATGAAAACATTCAAAAAAAAGAAAAATAAATCTTCAAAAACTCATGTCAACCTTTTTCATTGTCGACCATAGCCGTGCCAGTGTTTTGCATGTGCCATTTAATCCTGGGGTTGCCGTGAATCGCGCACGGGGGTGGGGGGGGAGGGAGGAGGTGAGGGGTGTCCGCGAATCACGGGAGGAGGGGTCGTGGGTGGATGCCGTGAATTGCGGGAGGGGGGGTCGCGGGGGGGGGGGTGGGTGCCGCGAATCGTGGCACCGTGAACCGTGGGAGGGGGGGCCCGGGGGGTTGTCGCGAATCGTGGGAGGGGGGATCGTGGGAGTCACCGGGTGTGCTGCGAATCGCCACAAGAAAAAATCAACACAGAAAGGTCAACACATGTAAATGTTGACATAAGTGTGGCACTTCATTGGTGTCCATGTCGACACATGAGAATGAATATGAAAACATTGAAAAAGTGAAAAAGAAATCTTGTCAACCTTTTTCATTGTCGACCATAGCCATGTCAGTGTTTTGCATGTGCCATTTAATCGTGGGGATGCCGTGAATGGGGGGGGGGGGGGGGGGGAGGTGCATACCCAACATGACCCTCTCCAGGAGGGACACATTGCTCTGTTTCTGGACTTTCTTCTTAATTTATGGATTACCATCACCTGTGCTTAAACACCTTTCTTGTCAAGTACCCTGTTTAAAATGACAGGTGATGACAATCATAAATTAAGATGGAAGTCCACAAACAGAGCATTCTGTCCCTCCTGGAGAGGGTCATGTTGGGAGGTATAGAGGTGTGGGGCGCTCACCTGGTGTGTCTGGTGAGTAGTTGTGTCTTTGCTGTGTAACATGGAGAGGCAGAGGGTGTCTGGCACTGTCTGTGGGCTCACTGGGCTGGTTCTCTGTCATGTGAGTCAATCATGTGAGTCAGAGGCTCCACCCAGCGTTATAGCTCCAGACACACTTTGAGTGACAGATGTAGCCAAATATATAAGAGATATATAACCACACACAGGGATCAGCAGCCTCATAACTCCTCCTACTCCTTCCCTTAGCTCCCCCACCTCCTCCTCATCTACTCTCCATCCTCCGCTCCCTCCTCCTCTCCTCTCCTCCCCCCCTCTCCGCCCCCACAACCTCTCTTCAGCTTCCCTTCCTCCGCTCCTCCTCTCCTCTGCTCCTCCTTTCCTCTGCTTCCCCTCCTTTCTTCTGCTTCCAATCCTCTTCACCCCTCCCCTGCTTTCCCTTCTCCTTGTCTCCGCTCCTCTTCTCCTCAGCTACCACATCTCTTTCCCTCCTCCACTACCCCTCCTCCTCCTCTCCTTTGCTTCCCTCCTGCTCACCTCATCTCCTCCGCACCCCCTCCCCTTCTCTCACTTCTCCGCTTCCCCTCTCTTCCTCTCCCCCTCCCCCTCACCCCTCTCCTCTTCTCCTGCTCTCCCTTCTCCTCTCCTCCTCTACTCTGCTCCCCATCCTCTTACTCCTCTCCCTCCTCCTCTTCTCTGCTCCCCTTCTCTCTCTCCTCCCCACCACTTTTCGTCGGAGGAGGAGGAGCATTTCAATCGCTGCTGATCATGTACCATGCAGCACCAATGACAAGAGGTACACAGTGCCTTCTGTGCTACTTCTCTACATGTCCGCTTCTCTCCTCCTCCACTCCTTTGCTCCTTCTCTGATCCCCCTCCTCCACTCCTTTGCTCCTTCTTCTCTGATCCCTCTCCTCCTCTCCTCCTTCCCCTCCTCCCCTCCCCAGCTCTCCCTTTCCCCTCTTTTGCTCTCCTCACCAATTTCCCCACACTTTTCTCTCTCTGACTGCCAGTGAACCTGTGCTGGGGTACAGGAAGAGAAGACCCAGCGCCGGGGAGATGGAGCAGGAAGAGATGACTAGCACAGAAGAAGAGAAAGTGCAGCAGACCCAGTCTGCCCAGGAGCAGGGGCAGCAAAATCATCGCTACCATCGCTGCTGATTGTCACAGGAGGTACCCAGCACCAGCTTGCACTGCGCTCCCTTCTCTGCACCTCCTCCATGCCTCCTCTCCTCCTCCTCTCCCCCTCTTCTTGTCTGCTCCTGCTCTCTGTTCTCCCCTCCTCCTCAGCTCCCCAACCACCTCCTCCGCTCCCCCTCCTCCTTTCCTGTTTCCCCCTCCTTTCTTTTGCTTCCAATACTCCTCACACCCTCCCCTACTTTCTTTTCTTCTTTCCTCTCACTCCTCAGCTCCCCTTCCTCTTCTGCTTCCCCTCCTCCTCTCGCTTCCCTCCTGCTCACCTCCTATACTCCGCACCCCCTCCCCTTCTCTGCTCCTCCACTCCCCCCTCCTCTCCTTCACTTCCCCTCCTCCACACCCCCTCTCCTTTTCTCTCTCTCTCTCTCCACCCTCTCTCTCTCTCCACCCTCTCTCTCTCTCTCTCCACCCTCTCTCTCTCCACCCTCTCTCTCTCCACCCTCCACCCTCTCTCTCTCTCCCTCTACCCTCTCTCTCTCTCTCGCCTCACCCTCTCGCCTCACTCTCTCTCTCTCGCCTCACCCTCTCTCTCTCTCTCTCGCCTCACCCTCTCTCTCTCGCCTCACCCTCTCTCTCTCTCTCTCTCCACCCTCTCTCTCTCGCCTCACCCTCTCTCCACCCTCTCTCTCTCTCTCCACCCTCTCTCTCTCTCTCTCACCCTCTCTCTCTCTCGCCTCACCCTCTCTCTCTCTCCACCCTCTCTCTCTCCACCCTCTCTCTCTCCCTCTCTCTCTCTCTCCACCCTCTCTCTCTCTCTCTCTCCACCATCTCTCTCTCTCCACCCTCTCTCTCTCTATCCACCCTCTCTCTCTCCACCCTCTCTCTCTCCACCCTCTCTCTCTCTCCACCCTATCTTACCTCACCCTCTCTCTCTCTCACCTCACCCTCTCTCTCTCGCCTCACCCTCTCTCCCTCTCGCCTCACCCTCTCTCTCTCGCCTCACCCTCTCTCTCTCTCGCCTCACCCTCTCTCTCTCTCTCGCCTCACCCTCTCTCTCTCCTCACCCTCTCTCTCTCTCTCGCCTCACCCTCTCTCTCTCTCGCCTCACCCTCACTCTCTCTCTCACCCTCTCTCTCTCGCCTCACCCTCTCTTCGCCTCACCCCTCTCTCTCTCTCCACCCTCTCTCTCTCGCCTCACCCTCTCTCCACCCTCTCTACCCTCTCTCTCTCCACCCTCTCTCTCCCATTCCCAGCAGTCACCTCTCTGGTCACATCCCCCTGTGTTGCTGTATAATGCCCCAATCCCAGCAGTCACCTCTCCGGTCTCATCCTCTGGTGATACTGTATAATGTCTCATTCCCAGAAGACACCTCTCTGGTTACATTCTTCTGATGTTACTGTATACTGTCCCATACCCAGCAGTCACCTCTCCGGTCACATCCCCCGGTGTTACTGTATAATGTCCCATTTCCATCCCCCCGTGTTACTGTATAATGTCCCAATCCCAGCAGTCTTCTCTCCGGTCACATCCACAGGTGTTACTGTATAATGTCCCATTCCCAGCTGTATCCTCTCAGGTCACATCCCCCGATGTTACTGTATCATGTCCCATTTACAGCAGTCACCTCCCCCGGTGTTACTGTATAATTCCACATTCCCAGCAGTCACATCTCTGGTCACATCCCCCGATGTTACTGTATAATGCCTCATTCCCAGCGGGCACCTCTCCGGTGTTACTGTATAATTCCCCATTCCAGCAGTCACCTCTCTGGTCACATCCCTCGGTGCTAATGTATAATGTCCCATTCCCAGCAGTCACCTCTCTGGTCACACCCCCCCCCCCCCCCATTGTTACTGTATAATGCCCCATTCCCAGCAGTCACCTCTCCGGTCTCATCCTCTGGTGTTACTGTATAATGACCCATTCCCAGCAGTCACCTCTCCGGTCACATCCCCTATTGTTACTGTATAATGCCCCATTCCCAGCAGTCACCTCTCCGGTCACATCCCCCGGTGTTACTGTATTATGTTCCATTCCCAGCAGTCATCTCTCTGGTCACAACCCCCGATGTTACTGTATAATGTCCCATTCCCAGCAGTCACCTCCCCCGGTGTTACTGTATAATGACCTATTCCCAGCAGTCACCTCTCCGGTCAGCAGCTGGATGATTTTGTTGGTGAGTTTCAGGATCTTATGGTCATTGTCTCTCTCATTTATCAATGAGTGAGGTTAAGGCACAGTCTTGGAATCCTGGGTCCTGATCCCTCTTCTGAACACATAGGGACGGCTGCTGCTGGGTGTCTCATTCACCGTCCTTCTTCGGTGGCACATAATCCTAAGTGAGGAGAAAAATGTTAAATCAACTGCACTGATGGTATAGCAGCTCTCATAAATGCAAAGGTTCTGAGGGGTAAAAAAGAGCGATGGGATAAGTTTATACGAGTGACACCTGTAAAGTAAAAATGTATTAGTAAAATAATGTTTACACTCCTTTTGGAGGATGTGAGGTGAGAGAGGGAGATTGTCGTGCTGTCCCTACTAACCCTAACCTTACAGAGGCAGCGGTATTCCTCAGCTCAGTTGCTGTCCGCTTCTGGGTGGAATCTTCTGTTGCGGCTTTGGTCCCGGGGCGCGGCTTGCTGACGTCAGCGACTGGCGTGTCGGTACTTCGGGCAGCAGCAAAGTCTCCAACCCGTTTCATGCCTCGCTGGGCACTTTGTCAAGGTGGGGTGACTGATAGAAGTTGCTCCCTGTATGTAAGGAAATGAAGTAGAAATTCACATCCAATTTTAACATTTTGTGTATTTCAAAAATGTAAAGAAATAAAAAAAGTTTGGACATTTTCCGAGCAACAATCTGGTTGGAACAAATATTTTAACGACATTTTGGGTGTCACGAACGGTGAAACGGTATCAAGGCATGCATTATATGTAATAGTAGAGTGCAAGACTAATAAAAACACTAATAAAGAGATTACATCTCCATATGTGCCAAAGTGGTTTGTGCAAAATGCTAGTGAACAGCTAATGAACCCAATACACCAATCATGTCCAAACTATGGCCCGCCAGCTTTTGTGAAACTGCAAGTCCCATCATGCCTTGCCACAGTTTTGCTATTAGGGAATACTAAAACTATGTCAAGGCATGCTGGGATGTGTAGTTTCAAAACAGCTGAAGGGCCACATTTTGGACATGCCTGCAACATACGCTCAGTGACAAACAAGCTTTAAAATCAAAGTCAATTGTTTGGTGACCCGACTCCCAGGCTGCACCTCACCTGGATTTCTCCTCGCACCCTTCACGCACAGTAGGGCAATAAGCTGCATCTAGTTTATTTAGGGCGCAAAAATGCAGCCGACAAGACCAGGGCAAGTGCTGCGAACAATTCATTAGCTCCCACTACATTAGGCAAGAGCTACGGGTGCACAAAACAATTGAATCACCATTATATGTTGTTTAGCACCTTACATAAATTATATATATATTTTTTATTATTATTATTTTAATATGCAGTACAGTAAGACCAGCAACCCTTACCACCAGCATAGCTCTGCCCCAACACTCATGAAGCACCGCCTACATGTTTTGATTGGCCCACAATCCAATCAGTCAAAGAAAATGGATCACCATCAATAGGTAAAAACATTGATAGTCATCCATTGCATAGTATGCCACAATCAATGGGCAGTTGCACTATTGTCATCAATTGCAAAGACGTCCATCCCTAAAGCTGTGCACACACAGTGCAAGTGAGCCTCTGCGCTAAGTTTGCAGTTAAGCACAGATGGCTCAGCATTGTGTGCTGAACAATCTGTCACGGCCAGTGTTCTCTGGTGTGAGAACACTGGCGATGACTAGATTTATAACTGGATGCAGTGTAAATCTAGTCAGGCAACAGCGACGCGCGGGACCGCGCAATCGTCATCACCAGAGGGTATACACGTGGAGTGATCCTTTTTTCATTTCTAAGCGATCTAGTCAGATCACTTAGAAATAAATGAGTTTTGGGGAAAGGGGAACGTGGAGCAATCAGTCGCACAGGTTTTATCAAAGCAGTATTGTTCTCATTTACCCTCAGTGTATTTGTACATCGGTTGGTTAACCGTGAGTAGGGAGGGTGTGCTACCACTGGACACAGGTTTGACAATTTTTGGAAAGAAGAGAAAGTATGTCTCTGTGTGGTGCACAGGTTATTAAGAAAGTAAAATTTAACTTTTATTTGGATATGTTTAAAAGAATGTAGCGAAATATAGACAGACAGTGACACATAAAGACACACACAGTGTAGGTTTAAAAAGGATAGAAATCCTTACTCAGTGTGATCCAACTCAATATCCTCCTAGATGTTGGTTAGATTCTATTTATTAGTAATAATGGTTTATTGTACAGTTTTCCACAGTGGAATTTTGTGCGTTTAAGTCGCCTATTACTGATCTGCTGGTAACAAAATTATCTGGGTTTATGTTCCCCTGTGATGTTACTGATCAGATTACTTCACATCACAAATAGGGTAGGCAATATGGTGCCCCGCGGGTCACCCCTCAAGCGGTGCGTGTCTGGTGAGATCTGCCACCTCTGCACCAGCACTGCGCGCCGCAAATGAGAGGGAGAGCCGCGTCAATGAGGACGTGTACCCTGCAGAGGAGCTCCGGCGTGTTAGAGTCAGCGCCGGAGATCTCCGTCTGTTAGGAGTCAGATCTGAGCGCTGCGGACGTCACGCAAGTAGCGCCTCTGACTGAGCGGTCCAGTGAGAACTGGCATACCGCTCCGACTAAACGATTTTAAGCTAATACAGATCAAAATACATGTAATAGGGATAGGGGAGAGGAGGAGAGCACACTGAGTGGACCTAGACACTCAGTGTGCTCTCCTCCTCTCCCCTACTTTCTCACTTAGAAATAAGCCTCATATCCCCCTGGGCGGGATGTATTAATGTACATCACTGCCCCTCGTCTGCCAGCCGCCGCGATGCTACCGCATATGTACTAACATATGCGGCTAGCATCGGGTTGCGGTGACGGAGACCCCCGCGATACCTGTAATGTGGTGTGCGGGGGTCTCTGTCACATCCTGGCGGCTGTCAGTGTCCCCCTGCCTCTCCTCCTCCTCCCTACAGCCGGATGTCCTCCCGGCTGTGACACCTGCTGGGGGAGGAGGAGATCGATGGAGGACGGGAGGGGGGGGGAGGTCGCAAGGACGGTGGGCGGCGATAGAAGCCCATAGGCATCTATAGGGTATCGCCACCCAGAGGTGGCGATACCCTGCCAGGCGGAGACGGGGCGGACGGGAAATGGTACATAGGGAAATGCGGTAAAACCCCCGTTTTACCACATTTTCCCTTTAGTACATCCCGCCCCCTGTGTGTATGCCCCATTAGGATAGTAGATAATACAGTATACACTTTAGACTACAGTATAACTAATGTGACAATAATCCCTGTATAACATACCTCCCAACTTCTGTGTTGGGGAAATAGGGGGTGGGGCGTATGCAAATGAGGGCACAGCTTATGCTAATTAGCCGCAACCTCATTTTCATACGAGAATAGACGCGGTACTTGTGTAGTTTCACGGCCCCGGAATTGCAGAGGCTCGCATGCCGCTCTAGCTATGAAACTTGGCAGCCTGCCAGGTAGCGTAGCGCTGCGCGTGCCAAATGTAATGAAGTGTATCGTGTAAAAAACAGAAAAACGGGGCTTAAAAACAGACAAACGGGGCTTATAAATCGCACACCCCGGCACATCGCACACCCCGGCACACCGCTGGTGTTCCCAATGTAGACGCTAACTTATTTAGCGTCTCAATTCACACTCCCGGCACTTCGGCTTAGACGCGCGCGGACAGCGTTACGTAGTCAGTCAGGGAGCTACGCAGTTTGCGTAGTCAGTCAGCAGTAGCCCTGTATGAGACACTGAGGTGAATGTGTTCCTGAATCAGCCTCACTATCCACGCTCACCCGAAGCGTGGAGAGCCCCGCGAGGGGCGGCGGTACGCGTCCTACGACCTTTTCAAACCCCCACTATCCACTTCGGCATGGAGTTGAGAATAGAATAGTGTGGCGAGCGCAGCGAGCCACAGAGCCCAAAGCGTGGCGAGCGCAGTGAGCCGCGCGAGGGGACACGCATACCTTCACAGCTATCCGCGTCCCCTCACGGGCTTCACAGGTGTCAGCGTCCGCTCGCCACGCTTCGGGCTCACGCTGACACCTGTGAAGCCCGCGAGGGGACGCGGATAGCTGTGAAGGTATCAGCGTGCGCTCGCCACGCTTCGGGCTCGCTGCGCTCGCCACACTATTCTATTCTCAACTCCACGCTGACGTGGATAGTGGGGGTATGAAAAGGTCGTAGGACGCGTACCGCCACGCTTCGGGTGGCCGTAGATAGTGGGATTTACACGGTCCACAGCTGTGGCGTCCACTAGTGGCACTGAGGGTGGGTTTCAATAGTGTTCCCCTAGGGCCACCTAAATTTAAATGCTTTTGCGTCTAAATTTAGATGTACCCCTTCACCTAAGTAAATCCAGACGCATTTGCGTCTGGGTTTACAAGCCCCAACACCTTTGCGGCTTGCAAGGCGCCTGTATTCTAACGCTTTAGCGTCTGAATCCAGGCTTTCCGGCTTCTTAGCGGCTATCTATGTGACTCGAGATTCAAACGCAGTTGCGTCTGAATCTCGCGTACAGTTTAGAAGCGCCGGCATCGCTGTGCCGGGGTGTGCACTTTAACATACCCCCGTTGTCATCGGTGCCCAGGCGCTGCCTATTTCACTGTGGAACTACAAGTGCCACAGTGACATTGACCTGTCAGCGCTGCTGCTGCTGCTGGCCGGCAGCTACGCTGTTTACATACAGCTAGAGCGGCACAAGCTCAGTCAGACAGAGCTAGAGCGGCACGCGCACGGTTAATCAGAGCCTCTGGCAGGCTGCCAAGTTTCATAGCTAGAGCGGCACGCGAGCCTCTGCACTTCCGGCGCCGTGAAACTACACAAGTACCATAGACGCTGTGCGCATGCGCACAGCATCTATTCTACTAGATTGGGGGGTCTCCCAACTGCCACCCCCCGCAGCGGGACAATGCCTGCCGTGGGTGGGACAGCGGGACAGGACCCGAAAATCGGGACTGTCCCGCTGTAATCGTGACAGTTGGGAGGTATGGTATAACCATCCAGCAAGCAATCCCGTACATGTACTTGGTGTCACCTGAACGCAGCAGTGATCCCAGCCTATAAACAGTATGCCCAGTTTTCCTACATTTGCACTAATGGCTACGTGCAGTTTGCTAGCCTGTACGGTTTGGCGCACCTGTATCTCACCACATTGGCATGCCGGGCACATATTTACCATTACACTCACATGTGTTTATTATCATAGAACATAGCAAAGCGCGCATAGCTACTGCAGCAGAGAGAGAGAACATATGGTATACACACAGAGGCTTTCCATAGATTATAATCTGGTCTATATACACCTGTGTCACACTTTGGGAAAGCAGATAGATAATATACAGTGTATAATAATGCAGACAGCACTGGGGCTGAGATATTACAACCTGAGCCATAGAGTAGCGCTGCTGAGGATACACTGGTATGCCCATACACATAGATATCCCCAGTAGCACCATACAGCAGCCCTGTGGGAGTAACATACATGACCAACATACAGACTGAGCTCCAGTCCTCACCCACAGGTTGCTCAATGCTCAGGGGGTGTTCTGCACATGTGCACTTACCAGCCGCTTCTTCTACGCAGGGGCAGAGCGTCCATGGCGTCCCAGTCAGTGACTGCCTCCATCAGAGCAGCCGGGGCAGAGTGCTCATGTAGGGGGAGCAGCAGTGATGACGATGCAATATGTGCCAGGTGTAGTTCCAGCAGCTGCCAATAGGTGGCGATGGTGCGGCACAGCGTGAATGACGTCACTGCATTGTAGCTACGAGATACACGGACAGTCCGTGTATGAGTGGCTGGTACAGTGGCGTGTACCGTTAGTTCAGCGTCTGGGACAGCCACTCAGGCTGAGCCACCACGGGTTCGAATCCTCCTCCAGTGTCTGCTGTTTCAGGGGCGTGGGGTGTAGCGCCTTCGGATCCGGGAGCAGCCTGAGTTTTTGACTCATCCACTGATACCACAATATTTTCTGCTCAAACTACATAATATTAATAATTAGCCACCATATATAACCAGGAGGAATAACTTTAAGTGGGGGCAGGACGGAGACTGTGTACAGACCAATTACCATTACGGCTGCTCTGATGGAGGCAGTCACTGACTGGGACGCCATGGACGCTCTGCCCCTGCGTAGAATATACAGTTTATTCATTGGCACAAAACAGCAAAATAGGTTAAAATTAAAAAAGTGCATTAAGAAAAAGTGAATAGAAATTGGAGCTGTGTGTCCGTGTCGCTGTACACTTATACAGTGCCCGTGTCAGCAGATTTCCACATACACAATTTTCTTTAATAACTCATGTCGACCTATTCCTGTGTTGACCTTTTTCATGCAGCCTTTTGGATTGTGTCGACCATTTTCAGCGTCAATTTAAACCAGGTCGATCTTTTTCATATGTAGACCTTTTCACTGCAGACCAATAGATCTAATTACTGTCGACTTAATGACCCTCACCCCTGGTCACAGCATCTATAAACTGTTATGTAGGACAGGAGACAAGTCCCGAAAACGAATAGCATTCCTCCCAACTGTCCTGATTACAGTGGTACGGTCCCGCTATTTGGAGCCTGCCCTGATGTCCCTTGAGGGGAGGTGATCATGGCTGCTCTGCTTTGTGGGGCAGCCGGTGATTGCTGGATAGGTGCAGCAAGGAGAGACGGGGCTGGGTACGCTGGCAAAAAAGATGGAAAACCCGGGGCCTCGATGTCCGGTCCCGCCCCCGTTGCACATAGCCCCACCCCTTTCCAGGGCCAGCTGCATGCAGGTCCCACTGATCTATTGGTAAAAGTTGGAAGGCATGTTTGATGTTCTGTGTATACAATACATTCCTTTTTCTTTTTTAATAGTAGGATCGGCAGCAATTAGCTGTATGCTCTGGCCTTCGTCTGCGGATCTTCACCTCCAATGAAGTGTATGGCCTTTGTCAAACATACATAAAAAAAAAAAAAAAATGATACCCGATCTATTGTCTGCGGGCGCGGCCTGACGGGCAACCCGTACAGACAGACGTGATTCTAGTCTGGCTCTAAACACAGATATTTCTCCATTCCCTGGAGAGAAATTGGCCTCACACTCCTTGCTGAAACAGGTAAGGATCATATGGTCGACCTAAAGATTGTCGACAGTCATTAGGTCAACATACTGCAAGGTTAACATGGGTCAAGGTCAACAGGTCATTTGGTCCAAAAAAGCATTAGGTCGAAATGGTCTAGCTCAACATGGGGTTTTGTACTTTTTTTTTTTACCCGAATGCCGACACAGTCAACATGGACACAGGATTAAGTGCACCGCATCCCCTCGCATGTCTGGCTGTGCTTGGCACTCTATGTTATTCTCCTACCACACCCTAGTGCAGGCATTCCCAACCACGGTCCTCAAGGCACACCAACAATACAGGTTTTAATGATATCCAGGCTTGAGCACAGGTGACAATTAGTACCTGTGATTTGGATTAATCCATCTGTGCTGAAGCCTGGATATCACTAAAACCTGCACTGTTGGTGTGTCCTGAGGACCGTGGTTGGGAACGCCTGCCCTAGTGGATGGTAGGGCATGAAATTCCGCCTGTCGGCACATGTCGGCTCAAAAAAAAACCCAAAATTCCAGTGAAAAACCCAGTCGACCTAGACCATGTTGACCTAATGACCTGTCGACCTAGACCCATGTCGACTTTGCAGTATGTCGACCTGATGACTTTCGACCATCTGATACCGCTGATACCGGTTAATAGATAGAGGTTATCAATCCGCACGGCCTGTAATTGGTATAGCTATCTCACCCCTGCATTACTATATTAAGTATCAATTGGTAATGGGGGAGGCGCACCCAGGAATATGTATTTGACTTGGAAGCAAAGAAAGATAAAGTATTCCTACAAGGGGCAATCTAGGTTAGCATATATTAATGTTCTGATTAATGTTATAGGTACATTAATAAAGTGACCCAAGAAACAGAGAATTGGCTAAAACATGATGTTTATTGATTCATTTATTAAGGACAGCGAAATATTAAAAACATAAGTGAAAAGTGATAAATGTGAAATAAAGTGCATTAGAAAAAAAATTAAAATAAGTCTGTTACGTGTGTGTTATCGGTCATAGCATGTGTGTCTGTAATACTGTTATTAATCTCCACGCAAATATCAATTATTGCTCTAATTAGGCAGTCTTGTAAATTCATTATCAAAGGGACATGTGCACGTTTCAAGATGACGGGTGCAGCAAAATTGTTAGGAATAAAGGTGCGTACACACGGGGCAATATGATCGCTAGCAATATATTGCTCAGCAATCATATTGCCCAGTGTGCCGTTTTCATCTGCGACCAGAGATGGTCGCAGATGAAAATTTAAACACTGCTGGGTGAAGAGGCAGGGGATGTCGCTGGTCGGAGGAGCATGCTCCTCCGACCAGCGACCATTCAGGGGCTGAAAACGGGAGCGCGCACCCGGCGATTTATCGCTGGTGCACACTCCAATCACTGGCAATATGGTTGCTCAGCGACCATATTCCCAGCGATTTCAGCCCCTATCGCCCCCGTGTGTACACAGCATAATCGCCCCCGGATGACGTCAGCGAACCGGGACCAGGGCGGTCTTTTTGTATGGGCTTAATGGGCACTTGCTCTGGGGCCCCAGGTGTATAAGGGCCATACTCTGATAGCTGAGGATCCCCTTTTTCCAGGGATACCAGAATTTTGAAAATCGGCCCTGGGGAAATGGAGATATCCAACTTCAAAGCAGCAGTCCACATCTGACCTGTTAATTGCACTTCCCAGTCAGAATTCTCAGGTTCTCTCTGACTAAGGCTGGTTTCACACACTCCGGCTCCTGCCGGACGGTGAAATCCCGCACGGCCAGGGAGCCGTGCCGCACACACTAGTTGTGAATGGACACTATTGTGTCCATTCACACGGGACGGCCACGGCCCGGCCGCACGGTTGCAGCCGAATCCCGCCACTGGAAGGGACGGCTGCCGGGCTGTGGCCATCCCTTCCATGATAAACTAGTGTGTGAGGCACGGCTCCCTGGCCGTGCGGGATTTCACCGTCCGGCAGGAGCCGGAGTGTGTGAAACCAGCCCTAAGGTGCCCATACACGTCTCGATACGGGCGTGCATTTTGAGCTTAAATAGCACGCATCGCATGCCTTGTACATGCGTTGTGCATGCAATGCGATGAAAAGCAAGTACAAAAAGTATGTGCAGCACATACTTTTTGTACAGTGCGATGAGATGCCGCGGGAGCGCGCATCTCAAAGCACACATTGCACATTGCACCCGCCGGATTCAGTATGAAATCCCGGCGGTCGGGATCCCGGCGTTCAAAATCCCGACGCCGGAATCCCGAACGCCGAAATCCTGACAAGGGGGGCACGTGGATCGCCCCCCCCTTGCGGGCTCGCTGCACTCGCCACGCAGCAGGCCCGGTGCCTTGCTACGCTCGGCACGCTAATTTATTCTCCCTCCAGGGGTGTCGTGGACACCCACGGAGGGAGAAAGTGTCGGGATTTCGGCGGTCGGGATTCCGGCATCGGGATTCTGAACGCCAGGATTCCCTCCAACGGGATTTTAACTGCATCCCGTTAAGACAGCCCTGGCTGGGACTGAACCGTTTCAAAGTCCCGATGCGACCCTGCATTTTGCGATGTGAAAGCTGTATCAGTGTGTCCGGTCATGTACTTTGACTATTCATGATCCAGCACTGAGATTGACTTATTTGTGAAGGCAGGAGAAATATTTTCATGGTCGCCAACCATCGAAGGATTTCTCCTGTAGCAGTGGAATACGAGGGCAAGTGTCTTTGTTACACATCCCCTTGCATTGTAGGGAGGGGAAACGGTGGGAACCGGTATTCGGCAGGACGGCCTCTCTAGCAATCAGGCACATCCCCTGGTGTTACTGTATAATGTCCCATTCCCAGCAGTCACCTCTCCGGTCACATCCCCCGGTGCTCCTGTATAATGCCCCATTCCCAGCAGTCACCTCTCCGGTCACATCCCCAGGTTTTACTGTATAATGCCCCAATCCCAGCAGTCACCTCTCTGGTCACATCCCCAGGTTTTACTGTATAATGCCCCAATCCCAGCAGTCACCTCTCTGGTCACATCCCCCGGTTTTACTGTATAATGTCCCAATCCCAGCAGTCACCTCTCCGTCACATCCGCCAGGGTTACTGTATAATGCCCCATTCCCAGCAGCCACCTCTCCGGTCATATCCCCCGGTGTTACTGTATAATTTCCCATTCCCAGCAGTCACCTCTCTGGTCACATCCCCCTGGTGATACTGTATAATTTCCCATTCCCACCAATCACCTCTCAGGTCACATCCCCCTGTGTTACTCTATAATGCCCCATTTCCAGCAGTCACCTCTCTGGTCACATCCAACGGTGTTACTCTATAATGCCCCAATCCCAGCAGTCACCTCTCTGTCACATCCGCCAGGATTACTCTATAATGCCCCATTCCAAGCAGTCACCTCTCTGGTCACATCCAACGGTGTTACTCTATAATGCCCCATTCCCAGCAGTCACCTCTCTGGTCACATCCCCCGGTTTTACTGTATAATGTCCCAATCCCAGCAGTCACCTCTCCGTCACAACCGCCAGGGTTACTGTATAATGCCCCATTGCCAGCAGCCACCTCTCCGGTCACATCCCCCGGTGTTACTGTATAATTTCCCATTCCCAGCAGTCACCTCTCTGGTCACATCCCCCGGTTTTACTGTATAATGTCCCAATCCCAGCAGTCACCTCTCTGTCACATCCGCCAGGATTACTTTACAATGCCCCATTCCCAGCAGTCACCTCTCTGGTCACATCCCCCGGTTTTACTGTATAATGTCCCAATCCCAGCAGTCACCTCTCCGTCACATCCGCCAGGATTACTTCATAATGCCCCATTCCCAGCAGCCACCTCTCCGGTCACATCCCCCGGTGTTACTGTATAATTTCCCATTCCCAGCAGTCACCTCTCTGGTCACATCCCCCCGGTGTTACTGTATAATGTCCCATTCCAAGCAATCACCTCTCCAGTCACATCCCCCGGTGTTACTCTATAATGCCCCATTTCCAGCAGTCACCTCTCTGGTCACATCCAACGGTGTTACTCTATAATGCCCCATTCCCAGCAGTCACCTCTCCGGTCACATCCCCCGGTGTTACTGTATAATGTCCCATTTCCAGCAGTCACCTCCAACGGTGTTACTGTATAATTCCCCATTCCAAGCAGTCACCTCTCTGGTCACATCCCCCAGTGTTACTGTATAATGTCCCATACCCAGCAGTCACCTCTCCGGTCACATCCCCCGGTGTTACTGTATAATGTCCCATTTCCAGCAGTCACCTCTCCGGTCACATCCCCCGGTGTTACTGTATAATGCCTCATTCCCAGCAGTCACCTCTCTGGGGTTACTGGATAATGCCTCATTCCTGTATAATGTCCCATACCCAGCAGTCACCTCTCCGGTCCCATCTCCCGGTGTTACTGTATAGTGTCCCATTTCCAGCAGCCACCTCTCCAGTCACTTCCCCCGGGTCACTGTATAATGCCCCATTCCCAGCAGCCACCTCTCCGTTCACATCCCCCGGTTTTACTGTATAATGTCCCATTCCCAGCTGTATCCTCTACGGTCACATCCCCAGGTGTTACTGTATAATGTCCCATTCCCAGCTGTATCCTCTACGGTCACATCCCCCGGTGTTACTGTATCATGTCCCATTTCCAGCAGTCACCTCCCCCGGTGTTACTGTATAATTCCACATTCCCAGTAGTCACCTCTCTGGTCACATCCCCCGATGTTACTGTATAATGCCTCATTCCCAGCGGTCACCTCTCCGGTGTTACTGTGTAATTCCCCATTCCCAGCAGTCACCTCTCCGGTCACATCCCCCGATGCTAATGTATAATGACCCATTCCCAGCAGTCACCTCTCTGGTCACATCCCCTTTGTTACTGTATAATGTCCCATTCCCAGCAGTCTCCTCTCCGGTCACATTCCCCTGTGTTACTGTATAATGCCCCATTCCCAGCAGTCACCTCTCCGGTCTCATCCTCTGGTGTTACTGTCTAATGTCCCATTCCCAGCACACACCTCTCTGGTTACATTCTTCTGATGTTACTGTATACTGTCCCATACCCAGCAGTCACCTCTCCGGTCACATCCCCTGGTGTTACTGTATAATGCCTCATTCCGAGCAGTCACCTCTCAGGGGTTACTGGATAATGCCTCATTCCTGTATAATGTCCCATACCCAGCAGTCACCTCTCCGGTCACATCTCTCGGTGTTACTGTATAATGTCCCATTTCCAGCAGCCACCTCTCCAGTCACTTCCCCCGGTGTTACTGTACAATGTCCCAATCCCAACAGTCACCTCTCCTTCACATCCCCCGGTGTTACTGTATAATTTCCCATTCCCAGCAGTCACCTCTCTGGTCACATCCCCCCCGGTGTTACTGTCTAATTTCCCATTCCCAGCAGTCACCTCTCTGGTCACATCCCCCCGGTGTTACTGTATAATGTCCCATACCCCATAATCCTAAGTGAGGAGAAAAATGTTAAATCAACTGCACTGATGGTATAGCAGCTCTCATAAATGCAAAGGTTCTGAGGGGTAAAAAAGAGCGCTGGGATTAGTTTATACGAGTGACACCTGTAAAGTAAAAATGTATTAGTAAAATAATGTTTACACTCCTTTTGGAGGATGTGAGGTGAGAGAGGGAGATTGTCGCGCTTTCCCTACTAACCCTAACCTTACAGAGGCAGCGGTATTCCTCAGCTCAGTTGCTGTCCGCTTCTGGGTGGAATCTTCTGTTGCGGCTTTGGTCCCGGGACGCGGCTTGCTGACGTCAGCGACTGGCGTGTCGGTACTTCGGGCAGCAGCAAGATGGCTTCTCCTCTCCTTAAGTCTCCAACCCGTTTCATGCCTCGCTGGGCACTTTGTCAAGGTGGGGTGACTGATAGAAGTTGCTCCCTGTATGTAAGGAAATGAAGTAGAAATTCACATCCAATTTTAACATTTTGTGTATTTCAAAAATGTAAAGAAATAAAAAGTTTGGACATTTTCCGAGCAACAATCTGGTTGGAACAAATATTTTAACGACATTTTGGGTGTCACGAACGGTGAAACGGTGTCAAGGCATGCATTATATGTAATAGTAGAGTGCAAGACTAATAAAAAGACTAATAAAGAGATTACATCTCCATATGTGCCAAAGTGGTTTGTGCAAAAGGCTAGTGAACAGCTAACGAACCCAATACACCAATCATGTCCAAACTATGGCCCGCCAGCTGTTGTGAAACTGCAAGTCCCATCATGCCTTGCCACAGCTTTGCTATTAGGGAATACTAAAACTATGGCAAGGCATGCTGGGATGTGTAGTTTCAAAACAGCTGAAGGGCCACATTTTGGACATGCCTGCAACATAAGCTCAGTGACAAACAAGCTTTAAAATCAAAGTCAATTGTTTGGTGACCCGACTCCCAGGCTGCACCTCACCTGGATTTCTCCTCGCACCCTTCACGCACAGTAGGGCAATAAGCTGCATCTAGTTTATTTAGGGCGCAAAAATGCAGCCGACAAGACCAGGACAAGTGCTGCGAACAATTCATTAGCTCCCACTACATTAGGCAAGAGCTACGAGTGCACAAAACAATTGAATCACCATTATATGTTGTTTAGCACCTTACATAAATTATATATATATTTTTTATTATTATTATTTTAATATGCAGTACAGTAAGACCAGCAACCCTTACCACCAGCATAGCTCTGCTCCAACACTCATGAAGCACCGCCTACATGTTTTGATTGGCCCACAATCCAATCAGTCAAAGAAAATGGATCACCATCAATAGGTAAAAACATTGATGGTCATCCATTGCATAGTATGCCACAATCAATGGGCAGTTGCACTATTGTCATCAATTGCAAAGACGTCCATCCCTAAAGCTGTGCACACACAGTGCAAGTGAGCCTTTGTGCTAAGTTTGCAGTTAAGCACAGATGGCTCAGCATTGTGTGCTGAACAATCTGTCACGGCCAGTGTTCTCTGGTGTGAGAACACTGGCGATGACTAGATTTATAACTGGATGCAAATGTGTAAATCTAGTCAGGCAACAGCGACGCGCGGGACCGCGCAATCGTCATCACCAGAGGGTATACACGTGGAGTGATCCTTTTCTCATTTCTAAGCGATCTAGTCAGATCACTTAGAAATAAGCCTCATATCCCCCTGGGCGGGATGTATTAATGTACATCGCCAGCCGCCGCGATGCTACCGCATATGTACTAACATATGCGGCTAGCATCGGGGTGCGGTGACAGAGACCCCCGCGATACCTGTAATGTGGTGTGCGGGGGTCTCCGTCACATCCTGGCGGCTGTCAGTGTCCCCCTGCCTCTCCTCCTCCTCCCTACAGCCGGATGTCCTCCCGGCTGTGACACCTGCTGGGGGAGGAGTAGATCGATGGAGGATGGGAGGGGGGGGTCACAAGGACGGCGGGCGGCGATAGAAGCCCATAGGCATCTATAGAGGTGGCGATACCCTGCCAGGCGGAGATGGGGCGGACGGGTAATGGTACATAGGAAAATGCGGTAAAACCCCCGTTTTATCACATTTTCCCTTTAGTACATCCCGCCCCCTGTGTGTATGCCCCATTAGGATAGTAGATAATACAGTATACACTTTAGACTACAGTATAACTAATGTGACAATAATCCCTGTATAACCATCCAGCAAGCAATCCCGGCGGGTGACATGTACTTGGTGTCACCTGAACGCAGCAGTGATCCCAGCCTATATACAGTATGCCCAGTTATCCTACATCTGCACTAATGGCTACGTGCAGTTTGCTAGCCTGTACGGTTTGGCGCACCTGTATCTCACCACATTGGCATGCCGGGCATATATTTACCATTACACTCACATGTGTTTATTATCATAGAACATAGCAAAGCGCGCATAGCTACTGCAGCAGAGAGAGAGAACATATAGTATACACACAGAGGCTTCCCATAGATTATAATCTGGTCTATATACACCTGTGTCACACTTTGGGAAAGCAGATAGATAATATACAGTGTATAATAATGCAGACAGCACTGGGGCTGAGATATTACAACCTGAGCCATAGAGTAGCGCTGCTGAGGATACACTGGTATGCCCATACACATAGATATCCCCAGTAGCACCATGCAGCAGCCCTGTGGGAGTCACATACATGACCAACATACAGACTGAGCTCCAGTCCTCACCCACAGGTTGCTCAATGCTCAGGGGGTGTTCTGCACATGTGCACTTACCACATACTTGCCTACTTTTGAAAATTAGTTTCAGTTATATAGATTGCACTGAAAAGCATTGTGCAGAGCACACTTGAGGGGGCGTGTCACAATCTACCCAAGGGGTGTGTCTATCTCCATATATGGGTGTGTCTACTGTGACCAAGTGGTGTGTCCTGCAGCGGCACATAAAAACGAAAGTACAAAGCGCAGTACTGGCTACACACTGATCTCTCAGCTACATTACACGGAAGGGATACTCCCTGACATCACAGCTACATTACACAGCATGACTGACATCACATAGCAGGGCTACTCATTGACATAACACATGAGGGCTCATGCTGACATTACACAGCAGAGCATAATACTGACATATACATCATTATATAGAGTATATGTGACATACTATACATTTGGTAGACTTGTGGTTGTTTTTTTTTTTTTAAACAGGGCACCTTGGGGGGGATTTAAACTAGACATCTCCTCTGCAGGTCCCACCCTATTAGAATATGAGACAGGCGGAATCAGGCACAAACAGAGAGAAGTGAAAGAGAGAAAGCGTGTGTGTGCGTGCGCGCGAAAGAGAGAGATAGAGAATGTCGGGGGGGGGGGGGGTAGGTAAATGAAGGAAACGTGAGGAGGAGAATGAGAGAGTGTCAAAGTGTGTGAAAGATAAGAGATAAATAATTTGGCTGTCAGGAAAAGTGAGGGAATGGCAGAAAGAGTGAGAAAGTGTCAAGGATAAAGAGAGGGTGAGAGAGAGAGTTCCCAGGACTGAGAGTTGCTGGAGATGATATAATTGGGGTGAAAGAGAGAGTGAGTGTCATGGACAGAGAAAGGGGCTGAGAGAGAGGGGAGAGAGAAATGGGGTGATAGAGGGTGTCAGAGGGGCATGAGAAGAAGGGGGTGACAGATGATGTCAGGGATATAGAGAAGGGGGATAAGAGAGAAGGTGTCATGGATAGAGAAAGGTGCTGTGAGAGAGGGAAGAAAGAAAGAAAGAAAGAAAGGGGATGAGAGAATGTCAGGAATAGAGAGTGGGTGAGAGAAGGTGTAACGGATAGAGGGCTAAGAGAGAGAAGGGGGAGAAAAAGAGAGGGTGTCAAGGATAGAGAGATGGGGGATTGAGAGAGAGAGGGAATAGAGAGAGGGTCTCAGGGATAGAGAGAGGGGGGGGGTGAGAGTGAGAAGGCGACGGAGATAGAGAGGGGGTGAAAAGGAGAGGAGAGTAGGAGGTGAGAGAAGAGACCGAAAGGGCTGAGAGGGTGTCCAGGATAGAGAGGGGGAAGAGAGAAAAGGATGTCAGGGATAGAGGGTGAGATGTACTAAGCCTTGAAAAGTGATAAAATGGAGAGTGATAAACCACAAGCCAATCAGCTCCTACCTGTCATTTTTCAAACTGTGGCATGGCATGTAGGAGCTGATTGGCTGGTGGTTTATCACTCTCCATCTTATCACTTTTCAAGCTTAGTACATTTGGCCCAGGGAGGGATGTATTAATATACATCGCCGCCCCTCGCCTGCCAGCCGCCACGATGCTACACATATGTACTAACATATGCGGCTGGCATCGGGTTGCGGTGACGGAGACCCCCCGCGATACCTGTGATGTGGTCTGCGGGGGTCTCCGTCACATCCCGGCGGCTGTCAGTGTCCCTCTGCGTCTCCTCCTCCCCCTGCAGCCGGATGTCCTCCCTGCTGTGACACCTGCTGGGGGAGGAGGAGATCGATGGAGGACAGGAGGGGGGGTCGCGCGGACGGCGATAGAAGGGGTATCGCCACCCCTGCCAGTCGGAGATGGGGCAGAAGAGAGCACTAACCAGGCAGCATGGAGGTGACTGTGAGGAACTGCTGCCAAGTTGCGTCCATGCCGGAGTCATGTCCTGGGAAAGGAGACAGCAATGAAGAATGTACATCTAAAATAGACGAACCAGAGGCTCTAACCTCAGTGCCGTGGGTAAAGGGGGATGTGATGAGAGTTAGCAGGAGAGGGATACATTTGTGGAGTGGGTAGGTGGTCAGGGGGATGTGAGGAGAAAGTTAGGAGAGGGGTACCTGTGAGGGAGGGGTGTCAGGAGTGGGATGTGAGCCTGTAAGCATGGTGACTGACACACTGCTTGGGGAGGGGCCACGTGCTGTGTTCTTCCCACAGGACTACCAGCTATCCTTTCAATCCCCATCCCCATTTATTCTAAACTTGCGCATGCGCAATCCACATTGTAAGAGGGGGCAGCTTTGGGGAATACTGGCACTGCGCTTGGGCTAAAAGCAGGAGCCTCCTGCAAAATGCAGGAGGGAAGGCAAGTGTGCCCCCCATATAACACACCGTAGTACATTATAACACCCAGTACATTATACACCCCCACCCCATATTGGACCTAGTACATTCACATATACAACATAGTATATTATACACAGCTCCCCTCCCCCATATTGCACTCAAAACACACAGCACATAACACAATACTAAATTATACACAGACCCCCCCACAACCAGTGAGCACACGTTATATTACACACACACCTGACCCCCCCATACACACATTATATACAGCCCCCATTCCCACAGCACTCACTTGGCTGTGTTCTTCCTTCCAGGCAGTGCAGGAAGTCATCACATTACAGGCAGAAGACGAGGAGCTGTGAGACTAGAGCAGCTGCAGCCTGCAGGACTGACACACACGGAGCCTCAGTGTGGGGGCGGGGCCAGCCTCAGGAAGCCCCGGTTGCTATTTCTCCTTCTCCCAGTGCACAGACAGACAGTCTGGACTTCCTGTCTGTGTGCCCAGCAGCTCGGCCCCCGGCGCTACCAACAACTACCCAGCGGTGCGACTTCCCGATACAGGCCCCACCCCCGGCCAGTTCAGGACGCGCGCATGCGCAGTCCAAATTCAATGGAGGCTTACAAAAAAACCGGGAGGAAGGAGGGGGATTGCGGGGCAGCGGGAGGCTCATGCAAAAATCAGGAACCTCCCGCTGAATGCGGGAGGGTAGGCAAGCCTGCTGTGACTGCTGACACATATTCACACGCACAATATTTGTTTTCACTTTATTCCTTTAAGAGAGGGCACCAAATTCCAGCTTGTATCCAGGTGACCGGGATGAACTTACACCCCTGCCCAGCGATTTCATCGGTGGCTGGGAGCCGACATCGGCAAGTGCAGAAAATGTAAACAGTATGCCCCAATAAAACTGCATTTAGAACTACAGTAACATTACCTTTTTAGCAGGTCTGTTAAGGTGCCCATACACAGTGCGATGCGATGGCGCTCCCACAGGCATCGCATCGCACAGTACAAAAAGTATGCGCTGCACATACTTATTGTACTGCTTTCTGATTGCATCACACGCAAAACGCATGTGATGCGATCCAGTCCATAACGGGTGCAATAATCGCGCCGTGTATGTGCGGCACTTCTGAGGTGGTGGGCGGAGAGAGTTCCGGCAGGTCGGGAAAAGACGGGCAGCGTGTGAGCGGTTGTTCAGACGCTGCCCGGCATTAGACTGCCCATGCGCAATCCCGAAATTGGAGTGGAATTGAAATCTCAGACATTTTGGGGACCAATCCCGGGATCCCGCCGATCCCAGGATTGGCCACCCTAGACTAAGCGTTACATGGACGTGTGTTATTATATAGGTATAGTAGCCGTCCTTCCGCCCCTCACAGCAGTCATATAAAGCTGCTACATGTGTACTTCCGGCTATACTGAGCAGACCCACTCACGGACAGGTTAAGGACTATGGGCCAGATGTACTAAGCTTCAAAAGTGATAAAATGGAGAGGGATAAACAGCCAGCCAATCAGCTCCCACCTGCCATGTCACACGCTGTGTTTGAAAAATGTCAGGCGGGAGCTGATTGGCTGGCTGTTTATCGCTCTCCATTTTATCACTTTTGAAGCTTAGTGCATCTGGCCCTATAACCGGTCTGTGTCTGCTGTCACCAAGCTATTCTCCTCTGATTTAACAAAACATTAGTTATCTGGCCTCCCTTACTGGACAACCAAGGGGAAAACATCACCAGGCTAATAAAAATGATCACACACACACACACACACACACACTGAATAGGTTTGCATGCATTAGGTGGACCACTGAAGGTCGACAAATTTAAAAGGTCTAAACATGTCACAATTCAATGAATGTGGTTTTGGGCACCTACAGCCTGTGTACATTTCACATTTGTAAACTAATCAGCAGCAATAGTTAGCTTAATTCACCAGAATACAGATCTCCATAGCTGATTATATAAATGCCAGTAACAAATATGGCCGCCTGGCCTCAGTGTATTGGCAGGATCAGCCATGTTGCTGTCCCAACTGTAGCAATTTGTCAGTTGGTGTACCTGAGACTGAAGAGAGAAGCTGCTTCTGGAAGAGAGAGCTAGTTTGCTGCGACAGCTAGTGTTGTACTCCCAGCAGATTTCTACAGGATCCCGCTGTTCAGAGCCCCATAACACCTGAGCTTTACTGGACATTGTTTGTTGTGGTTATTGTGCTTATATTTCAGATCGAGATGAGCAGAAGAGAGTTACGGCGGCTCCAGGAGGACCAGAGGAGATGGAGCCGCCAAGGAGATCAAGGTAAGTGAGCTATTGGGGCAGTTAGTCCAATCTAAGGGGGCAATTTATAACAGCAGGGAGAGAGATAAAGTACCAAACTACCAGCTTCTGTCATTAATAATAATAGGAGTTGTTTGGCTGGTACTTTATCTCTCCCACTTTACCTTTCTACATGCCATGATATCTCTCTGCCTGTGTGGCATGCGGGCGGCAGTTGGGGTTAGCTGCACATGAGCTGTATGTAATACCCTCACTTTGTGGGAGATTCATGAAATCTTGGAGAGAGATACAGGGCACAATCTTTAAATCCATTTTAGACACTTAAAACCTATTGCTTATGATAAATGTTGCTGCAGCAAACCAGCACCCAAATGCCATTTTTCAAAAACATGACAGGAGCGGATTGGCTGGAGCTAAAACTTTTGATAAATGGGCCCCAAAGAGGTCTATGTACTAAGACTTGGAAAGAGATAATGTGGACAGAGATAATCTACCAACACGCCAGCTCCTAACTAACATTTTCAAACACCTCCTGTAACATGGCAGCGAGGAGCTGATTGGCTGGTACTTTATAACCAAACCCTTTATCCCAGGCTTAGTACATAGACCCCAAAGTACCAATAATCAGTCCCTAAATGTCATTTTCAAACCTTCTGTAACATGGCAGTGAGGAGCTGACTGGTGGTACTTCATAACTAGACACTTTATCCCAAGGTTAGTACATAGGCCTCCAAAGCTCCTGGCATTTTTA
The DNA here is from genome assembly GCF_055691185.1 of Crinia signifera. Classification (NCBI taxonomy): domain Eukaryota; kingdom Metazoa; phylum Chordata; class Amphibia; order Anura; family Myobatrachidae; genus Crinia; species Crinia signifera. The sequence goes on from NW_028142109.1 coordinate 50,560, forward strand.
GGCTGACAGGGAGATGCGGTAAGCTTTAGCGACTGGTAGAGATAAAGTACCTTTACCTTTAGCCCCTAACTGTCATGTTACAAGCTCGGTTTTTGCAATAGTTCAGTCTTTATTCATTGCTATGGGAGGTGCTACCCACAGCTTCAGCTGGGACCTACAACACCTAGCAAGCCTTCTCGTAGGTGCACTAAGGATCCTTTTACTGAATCATAAAATATCACTTTTATTAGTATATAAAATGTAAATAGCATCCTGGGGAAATATTCACTGACCTTCACTCTGATTCCTTCCTAATGCCTGATGTTACTCTGGGTATGGGCTGATTGCACTAAGGTCAACATACATTGGGTCCATCACTGAAGGTTGACACGAGCCAAGGTCGACATAACAGTGGACATTATCACACCACTCAACATTTCATCTGGCATTCCCTCTGTATTTATCTGTAATTTGTCAGCTTCACCGGTTTGGGGATCTCACGTTTAGCACCGATAATTACGGTATATAGAATGTTATTTGCATTATTTTAAAAGCATATAAAGGTGTTTTTCCTGCTTGATATTATATGAACCATTGCCAGTTTGGAATATTTAATTTATGTTTTCATTTGTTACACACTGTTATACTTTTTTGGGTACTTGTTTCCTAGCACGGCGCCCATTGCATCGTATACCATAAGCCTTACAATGGTATGCGATGCGACGCGATGGCACCCGATGTTATACAATTTAAAATCGTATACCATTGTATATGGCATACAATGGCATGGGATATGATTTTAAATTGTATAAGCACCCTAATGGGTGCTTTCAATGTTAAATGGCCCCCTATAAGATTATTAATTGTATAAGCACCGTAATGGGTGCTTACAATGTTAAAAGCACCCCCACTATCAATGCCAACCCCACTATCAATGCCATCCCAAAGCATGGCGAGCGCAATACAAGTAAAGTAATACGCTTCGGGCTCAGTGGCTCGCTGCGCTCGCCACACTATATAAAAATCGACTCCACGCCGACGTGGATACTGGGGGTATGAAAAGGTCGGAGGACGCGTACCGCCGCCGCTCGCCACGCTTCGGGTTGGCGTTGATAGTGGGTGTGGCATGGGGGTGCAATTAACATTGTAAGCAACCATTAGGGTGCTTATACAATTTAAAATCGCATCGCATGCGGCTATATGGCATGCGATGCGATAGAATGCATAAGATGCCATACGATTGAAAATCGTGGCGCCGTGCTAGGAAACAAGTACCCTTTTTTGTAATCCGTTTGGCTATAGTAATGGGGGGTTGGGATCATTTGGTCTACAGCATGATGGTCGACACCATTAGGTCAACATGGGAAAAGGTCGACATGGTTCTAGGTCGAAAGGTCATTAGTTCGACAGGTGATTAGTTAGACAAGGTCTAGGTCGACAGTCAAAAGGTCGACATGGAGTTTTTCACTGGTTTTTTTTTACCTGAATATCAACACAGTCGACATGGACACAGTTTAAAGTGCACCGCATCTGGTAAACTAATGACCTTTCGGCCTAGAACCATGTCAACCTTTTTCGGTACTTGTGTATTTTGGCGGCGCCCATCGCATCGCATACCATAACGCATACGATGGTATGCGATGCGACGCGATTTGCTTCAATAGTGTGCGATGGCATACAATTTTCAAATTGTATGCCATTGTACATGGCATACAATGCCATACGATGCGATGCGATTAAACATTGTATAAGCACCCTAATGGGTGCTTACAATTTTAAATGCACCCCCACGCCACCCCCCCACTATAAACGTAAACCCGAAGCGTGGCGAGCGCAGCGAGCCCGCGAGGGGCGGCGGTACGCATCCTACGACCTTTTCATACCCCCACTATCCACCTCGGCGTGGAGTTATAGAATTGGAGAATAGAATAGTGTGGCGAGCGCAGCGAGCCCCGCGAGGGGACGCGGATACCTGTGAAGCCCACGAAGGGACGCGTTTACCTGTGAAGGTATCCGCGTCCGCTCGCCACGCACCATTAGGGTGCTCAAAAGCACCCTTTAGGGTGCTTATACGATTTTTCATCGTATAGGGGGTCAAAATCCAGTACATGGCATGCGATGCGTTCATCGTACGATGTACATCGGGGGCGCCGCTATAATACACAAGTACCCCTTTTTCTATGTCGACCTAGACCCATGTCGACCTAATGATGTCGAACATGCTGTAGACCAAATGACCACATCCCAGTAACGGGCTGATACAGCAGCCATATCATTTTTCAAAACTTTATTATTTCGTTTAGCATGACCACTGCTCCGGGAGAGATTCTAATTTATTATACCACTGTATTGTATCCACTTACAGATATGAATAGCTTATTCTAAAAGGTGCAAACACACGAAACGATGTTGGAAACGATGTTGGAAATGATCCAACATGGTTTCAGATGGTTTCAAATCGTTCAACGTGCGTACACACGAAACGATTTGAAACACTTCACAAAAAATTGGCCTATGATCTTCCTGCATGCTAGGAATATCATAGACCAATCCTAATGATCGGCTGGTGCAAGGAACGATTTGAATAGGCTGTTCCTATTGAGATCGGGATTGTCCACATCTTGCTTCAAATCTTTCAGTGTGTATGCACCTTTACTCTTGTCCATTAGTGGTCATGCCCGAGTTCAATCATGTTTGAGCTGAGCTCTTAAAAAGGTGCCATTGCCTCCTGAACCGCCCATATTGTTTAAGTCATCTGTGTATCAGTAATCATTGCCAGACGTTTCAGCAAGATATAACCGGCAATACTCTGCTACCTAGTTACACATATTATTCATATAGTGGTCAGATCGCACAATAGAGCACAAACACTACAATCCGTTAAGGCAGCACGCTCCAGGTAACAGTCAGGCTGCGGCTCTTGCTAGAGCGGTATAGCCCAGTGAGGGCTGACTTTGACACTCCAGCTTTGTTGGACTACACATCCCAGCATGCCCTGCTACAGTTTTACCAATTGGCTATGCTAAAACTGATGCAGGGCATGCTGGGATGTGTAGTTCAACAACAGCTGGAATGTCAAGGTTAGCCGTCACTGGTATAGACTGTCAGGGTAGCCCTCTTATAAGGGTTTAGGGATCACAGATCGCAGATCCTGACCACAAAGTGGTTGGGATTGGTAAATCAGGTTCAAGTGGACATGGTGCATTATTAATCACTGACCCATGTGACACAGGCCGACTCCATGGTATACTTATGGTGGTTCTGTATGGTAATCACTGGGTTCTGGTCTGGTACTATCAGGCTCTTTCAGAGGTTCTTAGAGGCCCAAAGAAACACACATTTTTGAGGTCCCCACCATCTTATTCTTAAACAAAAATAATAATAACATTTGTCATGTTAAATTGATTTGAATGCTTACCTTTAATAAAATGTACATATAAATTCTGTATACATATACTGATGTAGTGGATTATTGGCGATTTTAAATTCTAGTTTAGACACTAGGTATTCATCTAGTTGCCAAAATAGCAAATAGACAAATATAAAAAAAAAAAAAACCTCACAAAAATAACTCTAGAAATAAGGATTTCCAGTTAGAGGCATACCCATGCCACCCCATCCACACATACTATATCTGGTAGGCACTGGCTATTATTGCTCTGTAATGTTATCTTTCTAACAAACGATAATACCCCTTTCACACCAGAAAATGCAGGGAACCACCCAGGAATTCGGCCCAGGGATCATGCCCCGGTTGGCCCCTTTCACACCAGAAAAGTCTCTGCGTTTTCTGGTGTGGGAAGGAGGCAGAGAGGAGGCCGTCAGAAGGCAGGGGTAGCTGGGATGGTGGCGGAGGCCGGTGAATAGTACTCACCCTGGGTTGCTGGTCCTCGGTGCAGGCCGGTGATCCACACAGGTCAGACAGCAGGTGCAGATGACGCAGCTCTCCGGCGGGAGTTAGGGCACCGGAGAGCTGCATCATCTTCATCCACCTCCTGTCCTGTCATCTGCGCCCGCCGCCTGTGTGGATCCCCAGCCTGACCATCTGCACCATGGACCAGTAACCAGGGTTAGTACTCCCTACCCCATTCAAAACGGCCAGGACCTTGGGTTGAACCCGTGAACAACCCTGCTTGGTTGAAATCCTGGCAAATTTTCCCAGGAGTTTGGCCCGGGAACCTAACAAACCAGCGCTACCCGGGAAATTAGGCTGGTGTGAAAGGGGTATTACAAAAACTCACTTGAAATATAACCCTGATATTCTGCCTCTCATCACTGACAAATCATAATTATGAGGTTGTTGATATTCTGCCATCGAAAAAACGGTTCCGCAGTATCCCGGTACGTACAAAGCGCATGCTAAACAGTTTTTTTTCCAACTGCTGTTAATATGCTGAATGATAAACAATGAAATGGGATATGTTTGTGCAGGTACTTGTGTGTCATTTTTTGTTGACAGTGCATTGTTGTAGTGTATTGTTGACACAATAAAGTATTATATTCAGAATGTGATTGCTGTAACTCAATTTGCTGATCAGCAATTGCTTTGAACATGTTATTTATTAATAATAGTTATTTAATAATTATCTAGTAATTATAGCTACAATATAAAGGTATATCTTTTCAGACGATTCTACGCAGACCGTTTTTGTGGAGAGGCTGCGCTCCGAGCGCCAAAGAAGATCTCGTCAGGAAACCAGTGACGAAACATCTCAAAGGGAGAACAGAGCCCGAAGCCGTTCACCCATTTTTATCCCTGGTCCCAGGGAACTTCATCGAGCCTCTGATCCTCCAGCTGAACATCATCAGAATTACGCAGACCTCTTAGACGAGCTCGAGAGGGAGTATTTCAATGACAGGATGTTGGAGATGCACGAGCAGATTCCAGAGTCGACCATCTTTGTTGAGATCAACGCGCAAGACTTCCTGTCGTCTGAAATGGTGTTCATCGGTGAGCTTAACCAACCAGCCATGATTGTAGAGGTCAACGGACAGCATATCCTGGCCATGGAGGTAGACAGCGACAGTCGTAACCCCGAATACCTGCAGATACGTCTCACCAGGGAGAATGTCGCACCCTGGGATTTGGAGATCAGCGCATTTCCATCGTGCACTATTGCTGAGGATGAAGAGCCGCAATTCTGCGTGATCTGTATTATGGAGTTCCAAAATGGAGAGCGGGTGTCAGTTCTGCCCTGTGGCCACAGATTTCATCCGAGCTGCATCTACGTGTGGACGGACTCAAATCCCAGCTGTCCTGTGTGCCGCAGACAGTCCACTCGGTGGCCGGTCCTGTGTCGTATCTCCTGAATACACCGAGAACATGAAGATCTTCTCCACCGTACATCGTGGTAATTCCTTCTATCTCTCTCCTCACAGGTGTTATCCCATTTTGGGTTTTCTTCTCTCTCTTTTCTTTACACTCTTTTCTGTCTATCGCACCATCACAACCGCTCTATCCCATCCCATCAGCTTTCAGCTGCCTCTATTACACTCCACCCACACTCCTGCAGCCTAGGGCTGACACGACTTGGGAGCATTTTGCCACTCGTCACCGTTAGCGGTGAGGGTCCCGAGGGATTTTCCCTGTTATCTCCTGAATACACGGTGACAATATTGGCTTGTGTTCTCCGTGCAGGTTTATCAGGAATTTCAGGTTTTTACCTCGGGCCAAGTCGTCTCACCCCCTCCTCCCCCCTCACTTGGTATTAGTCAGGTTGGTAATTATTTTTACTACACCCCACCCACACTCATGCGGCCTAGGGCTGACACGACTTGAGAGCATTTTGCCACTCGTCACTGTTAGCGGTGAGGGTCCCGAGGGATTTTGTCCTGTTTTTGCCTGAATACACGGTGACACTATTGGCTCGTGTTCTCCGTGCAGGTTTATCAGGATTTTCAGGTTTTTACCTCGGGCAAAGTCATCTCACCCCCTCCCCCCCCCCCCCCCCCTCACTTGGTATTAGTCATGTTGGTATTTGTCTCTTTTACACTTCTCCAACACTCCTGCGGCCGATGGCACAGAAACTCAAATACTAAATTAGCATATTGGGCCCGAATCATAATCCAAAGCTGTAGTGGCACATTCAGTAAAGTACTGATATTTGGTACCCTGCGCATGTGTTGGACCCATACTGCCCATGTACAGTATGTGTCCACAACATTGGTTGAACTATGGCATCAGACAGTCAGTGATTGATAGTCTGATGCTGCTTGGGGATGGCATGGGGATGGAGGTTGTTTGTGAAAGATGGGGCCAGGATCTACTTCGGAGGACTGAGATTTTCAGACCTGATCGGAGCAGATTCCATGGTCGGCTTGCATGACCCAACTGGGTCGGAGCTGGACAAAGTTGTCACAGGAGATTGGATACTGCAGCCCAGGATGCCGTTCCGATCAGTAACGCAGCAGGAGGTGCAATGCCTATCATTGTATATAGGTCTATTCGTCAGGTGGTGTGGGGGTGGGCTAGCGGTTTCGGGTTGGGGCCGCCTGTGTCGACCAGTCAGCTGCTCCATGCACTAGTTTTTATAGTGTAATCCTGCTTGATCGGCAGGGCGGCTCCTTCAACGATCTGCTTCCCCACTTTCTACACCACATCACGAATAGACAAGACTTGGGAGCATTTGCCACTCGTCACCGTTAGCGGTGAGGGTCCCGAGGGATTTTCCCTGTTTTCTCCTGAATACACGGTGACACTATTGGCTCGTGTTCTCCGTGCAGTTTTTTCAGGTTTTCACCTCGGGCCAAGTCATCCCACCCCCTTACTCCCTTGGCATTAGTCAGGTTGTTATTTCGATAGTTCTGGAGATGTGGACATTTTGATTGTAGGCTAGCTAGGGGCTGACTCTTTTAGCCTGGATTCCCCACCCACCCTAGCCCAAACTTTTTTTTTCTTTTTTCTTGCCTGTTGGGGTTGGTCAACCTTTCTGTGGCGGGAAATAACGTCAGTCCAGTGGCTAATGCGCTGCTTTATGGAGGAGCGCTCTCTTTTCAGGGTGTGGTATGACTGTCCAACAATCGGGATCATGACAGTCAGTTTACCGACATCGGAATCCCGACTGCCAGTTAGTGCTCTGACAAGGGGGTGAGCGCAAAGAAGCCCCTTGCAGGCTCGGTGGCTCGCCACAGGTTCTATTCTCCCTCTATGGGGGTCATGGACCCCACAAGGGAGAATAGACCCTGTCAGTTGGGATCCCCCATGTCAGAGCACCGGCAGTCGCAATTCCTATGTTGGTACACTTACCGTCAGGATCCCGATTGCCGGGCAGTCATCCGGCACCCCTCTTTCTAATAAACTGATCTAGTGTGACCTACCCTACTGGGGGTCAGGGCCACTGACTGTCTAGTTGGCCTATTGTGGTGTACTGGCCAATTGGCTTATGTCACTGGTAAACTGACCGTTCTTTCTCTCTGCCACCATAGTTATTTAAAATGTTACAAAATAAAAAGGTTGACTGATTTTAATGGCATTACTGTTGTCCGTGTCGTTATTTTAGATAAGTTAGGTTTTATCCACTAGCAAATATGGTTAATGTGTGAGGTCACACTCAATCTCACATCTGCCGACAGGAAGTTTCATTAATAATATTACACCATCCAGCCCATACTAATGTTTTATTGCTAGAATCCCCTAATATCTGGGAAATCCTCTTCATTTTTGGAAGTTAATACAATGGGTGAGATTTAATAGGATGAGAGATTCAAAAAGTGAGAGATTTGGTAAGAAATCTCCAGTTTTCTAAAGTGGCAATCATTTACACGGCAAAATCAAACTGGTTTTGCAGTGTAAATGATTGCCGCTTTAAAAAAAACTGGAGATTTCTTACCAAATCTCTCACTTTTTGAATCTCTCATCCTATTAAATCTCACCAATATGTTATCATCAGGTGACATATATAGCATCAGGTGACATATATAGCATCAGGTGACATAAGTAGCATCAGGTGACATAAGTAGCATCAGGTGACATGTATAGTATCAGGTGACATATATAGCATCAGGTGACATTTTAAATACTTTAGCAGGAACCGATGGATCGGAAAAACAGAACCAAAATCTAGTCCAGGCATTCCCAATCACAGTCCTCAAGGCACACCAACAGTGCAGGTTTTGTAGATATCCAGGCTTGAGCACAGGTGACTTAATTAGTATCTGAGGGATTCTGATTAAACCATCTGTGCTGAAGCCTGGATATCACTAAAACCTGCACTGTTGATGTGCCTTGAGGACCGTGATTGGGAATGCCTGATCTAGTCTAATGCAGGGGTAGCCAACTCCAGTCCTCGAGAGCTACCAACAGTGCGTGTTTTCCAGGTTTCCTCATAGAATCACAAATGAAGTAATTAGCTCCACCTATGGATCTTTTAAAATGTGTCATTGAGTAATGCGTGCACCTGTGCACAAGCTAGGTGCTCTGAAAAATGTGAATTGTTGGTAGCTATTGAGGACTGAAGTTGGCTACCCCTGGTCTAGTGTGTACGCACAATGCTGATGATGTGCACTCACACAACTTGTCAGCAATGTAACATGGAGCCTGCACCCCCACCGTCGCTCGTTGCGGCTGGCATTAACAAAAGTGTGTATGCACTAGCCGATGCCAGCACCCCACCGGGTCCCATCTCGGAGGATGCCGCTGGGTACAGACATCATCCAGTGCGTATACTGCGTATACTGCTATATACTGACTTGTGTTATAGTCTAGTAGCTAAGATCTACACAGGCAGATAGTCCCTGTCCCTATCTGCCTGCGACGAGGGCGCTGTTGAGGGACCGGTTGCAGCTGCTTGCAGCTTGCCTCCGGAACCTGGCTGACAGAACCACCGTTCCGGGGTCCCCGTCGCCGCTGCATGCATGTACAGCAGCTACAGGGGTAAGTATGCCCCCGGGTCCCTGTTAGCAGGGAACCAGGTGGGATTGCTCTAAAAGCGCATCTCAGTACTTTGAGAGTACAGCGCGGCTCAGTTCTGTGAGAGTACAGCGCGGTCAGACAGGCAGGTAGCACCCTGCCCTACCTGCCTGCAAGGGGACCACTGTACCAGAGAATCCGGTCGCCGCTGCATGCAGCGTGCCTCGCGGACTTCCTTCAGCCACAAGCATGGCAGGGATACGTATACCCTGGCTCCCCACTAGCGGGGTAGCCAGGTAGATGCATTGGCGGTTTATCCAGCTGCAACTATAGCATAATAATAGAGTACAGTATTTTATTTTCTTTGTATACTCTATTATTATGCTATAGTTGCAGCTGGATACCAGCATTAAGATCTCCAAGGGATCCATTTGCACACTTTTGTACAGTTTGTCAGTAAGACCGCTATCCGGAGTGAAAACTTACATTCACTATCCATTTACCTAAGGGTATGTACATTCTCAGTATTGAAAAAGTAACTACTTAATTGTGTATATACTAAATTAGTAATATGGCCTTTCTCCACCACCTAGAAAGTTACCCCTGAGGAAGTCATTTTTTTTGACGAAACGCCTTGGGAGTTTTTTCCTGATTATATCGATTCGACCAACTGACTGCATACAAGCAAAAATGTTTTTACTTTGTTTTTTAAATTAATTGTATTAAATACTGTTGTACAGTGACCTGTCGATATATTTTCTTGATCCTTCTGGTGGTGGATCTCCATAAAATAGTGGCGCGCTCTGTCTTCTATCTTTTTTCTTCTATTCCCCACTTCCCCCGCTAACAGGGGGGACTGACAGAGTGCTGCCCAATCTACTTTATCTAGCGCCCACAGAATACAATGACGAAATGAATGGGCACTCGAGGACTCACAAATGCTGGTGAAATCAAAAGGCCGTGTTTATTCCATAAGTGGTCTTGCAGGCGTCAACGTTTCGGGGGCCGGACCCCCGTCGTCAGGACAAAATGCAGACAGGGTGAAGTACAGAATAAAGTGCAAGTGCATGGGTATTTATAAGACATGTTAACAAATAGGCGCTAACTTACCCCCTCCCTGTAGCCGTCCCCCACGAGCATCCACGGGCCGGTTTCCGGAGTCCTGCGCACAGCAGTGACGTCACCACGTTCGGCGGCGTCCAGCTGACCGCGCGTCATCACGGTCGTCATCCCGCGGTGACGTGGGTGGGCTGGGAAAGAGATTGCAGCTCACATTAGCATGAATACAAGTATCGTGCTACAGAAGTCATAAAGCAACAAAGGCATCCATACATACACAAAACTTCAGAGGATGCAAGTGAATAAAAAATGCAAAAAAACAAGTGGACATGACCATATTATGACTACATAGTGACATCTAGTGGCTAAAAATGAGAAGACATATATAATAAAAAACGAACATTTAAAAAGGGTATACGTATAAAAAGATAACTGCGTGCGGCCCCGAATTGGAGCCGTACTGGGCAAAAGTCAAAGTGCATATGCTGGGTGAGGTGCAAACCCTATGGCGTGAGTGGTTTAAATGCAGGGAGAAATACTGAGTCCCTGCTGGGTATCTATAATAAGCAAAAACAGCCCTGTGTGGGGTGATGCAGCCAGCATCACTGTATGCGCATAGCACCAGAAGCCAGAAATTGCAACAACAGAATGCCAGCATCTTGTATATTATATGTTATCCTGGTGTGTCACCTGGACACCGATAAGCCTGGGGGACTGGTGTCACACAGTGGGATGACAAGTACCTTTAACAAGGGGGAGAGAAAAGGAAGAAGGAAGACATGATTGTGTGTTAGTGGACCAAAATGGTTACAAAAAATTATGTAGGCCAAGTGTGTCATTAAGGCCTTTAGGGTGTAGTGTGTCCATTTTGTAAATCCACTTGGACTCAAGCTGCAGAAGCTGTTTGGAACGGTTGCCACCCCGTATGTGTGCCGGCACGTGGTCTATGATCTTATATTTGATCATTGCCATGTTATGTTTGGCCTTGGCGAAATGCCTGGTCACTGGTTGCTCCCCTGAGCCAGAATGAAGGGCTGCCCGTATGGCACAATCGGTCTTGCCGATGTAATGTATTCCACATGGACAATAAATGATGTAGATAACAAATTTAGTCGTGCACGTGAGGGGCCATCTGATTTAAAAAAAATTTACCCGTATAGAGATGTGCAACTTCGGTGCAAGCTGTCATGAAGCTGCATGTTGTGCAGCCTAGGCACCGGTAACAGCCCATTCTGGTGGGTCTGATTTGTCTAGAAGGGGTGTCAAAATTTGTAATCTCGGTCTTGACCAATAGGTCCTTCAAGTTTGGGCCGCGCTTGTAGCTCGGCATCAGCTTGGTGTCTTTGAACACCGGTAGCTCGGGATCCGAACGCACAATTTCCCACCAGTTTTTTACTCTGCTGGTGGTTTCTCGGCTGGCAGAGCTAAAGTCATTAACCCATGGAATACATGGCTTTATGACTTTAGGTGCTGCACCTGTGATAAGAGTGGTGCGCTCACACGCCAGAGCCCTGGCCTTGGCTTTAAGTAGGCCCTGTCTGGGGTAGCCTCTGTCATCGAACTTCTGCTGCATGATGTCCAGTTGGTGATGGGTTTCAGAGTCGGTATCAGTGATCCTGCATACTCTCAAAAACTGAGTATGGGAGACTCTCCACCGTGTTGCGTGGGTGCGAGCTGTTGTGTCTAAGTATAGTATTGCGATCTGTCGGTTTGACATACAAAGAAGTGTGTGTAAATCCCAAAAATACAAATGTGTAAAAAATAGGCGTATTTCTGCCTACGAATACACCTATTTTTTACTAATCCATTTTGGTACATAGTATATATATATATACACGCTATACTGCTGTTCTGTTCTCAAAGACAACATGAAGCATATATATCACTTGTGGAGCCGATATTTATGGTACAACACGCCCCTGTAATTCTCACATTCATAGAGATCCCACAGCACATCTCCCCCATGTGTTAGAGCCTGACATCTCCGATTTACAAACATGATCATTAGCGATCAGTTTGACCATGTTATTATTGTATACAGAGATCCATATGTAACACACCCGTCCGGATCCCTGTGTTAACACCATACAATTGTCACGCTAGATGCGGTGACATCTTCTTCACATCACTTCTTAAACATTGCTCGGGCAGTAGTCCCGTGGCATCTGAAATTTACACTTCAAACTTGCACCATTTTTTAACATTGTTTTACTGTTTTAATGTAGGTTATTTATGTGCCATTTATGTGTTGTTATAGGCAGAAGCCAAACCCGGATCCTGGAGCGGAGGTTGTCATACAGAAGTGGGCGATACGGTGGGGTCACCATAGCAACCCATCTACAACAGAGGGGAGCGTGATGATGCAGTGAGGCTCCGCCCACTGACATCCGCCCGCACCGGAAGCCGCACTGGACGCAACCGGGACGCTCCACGTACGGGAATGGTGAGTATGCACATGCTGTATGTATTTAAATGTTTGCTGTGTCACCCGCACGCGTTGTACACCTTGACAAAGGGGTATCCAGTCCCCGAAACGTCGGTCACCTCCAATAAACACATTGTTAAGCCCACGGAGTGCCGCTGCCTGCTTGGATAATTCCTTAGATAGATAGATAGATAGATAGATACCAGAAAGAACCCCCACTGGGGGAATAAACAGCACTCACCAGTCTGTAGTTCAATGGAGGTACAACCAGGAGGTAATCCAAAGTTTATTTTCTGCAAGAGAGATCTTCTGACGTTTCGGTCCCCGCTGGTACCTTTATCAAGGCAGCCACTGTGTCAAATAGTCGCAACTTAAATCTGTGTGGGAAGGGGGATATATAGCCTTTGAGTATAAAGAAATATAAAAATATATGATACAGCCAGTACAGGATATGGCGGGTGAGCCAGTGACAGGGACTATAGAGAGGTAGGGCAGGGGGATCAGAGGCGGTCCTGCAGCGATGCATAACCCACAACAGAGAGAGCCGGCACCGGGAAGGGTGATCCCTGGAGAGGACAAGGGCCTGTGCAGTGCTGTGAGCTGCTGACCTGTAAGGAGCGGAGGCTGCGCAGCTGTGAGACCAGGAATGGCGCCAGGAGAGCCAGGCTCCTCCAAGTCCCCTACTGCTGCCACCTGCCAGAGGGAAGGGAACCGCGCTGCCCCCACTAGCTGCCAACCACAGGAGGAGCCCCAAACCCGGAGAGAACAGAATGATGTGTGCTGCCGAGGTGTCCTACATAGTGCCTGCCTGTGGAGGAGCCGAGAGGGTGAAGACTAGAACCTCAAGGAAGAAGGTGCTGAGGGGGTAAATTACCTGGGAGCACACCCAGCCGGAGGATTCTCCTGAAGTTGCTCCGAAGAAGATAGAGGACGCAGCAAGTGGAGACCAAGGTGCGCAGGCACCGTGGAGGACACCCGCTCTCGAGGAACCAGGACTGGAGGACATGCAAAGGACCCCTAGCTGGAGACCTGTAGAAGCCCCCTCAGTAGTGCGGAGCTGCCCCTAGAGATGCCTGCCCGAAAGTAAGTTAAGAACACGATGTAACATCAAGGACAGGAGCTGCTCAGAGGACAGGTGACAGCCCAGCGGAGGAGAGGATAGAGGAGGATCCCCAGCCTGATAGGAGTCGGGGGTGGAAGCAGAGGCCGACCCAGAACAGCACAACAGGCGGAGCAGAGGACGACCCAGCACCTCCTGCTGCAGGAGCCGAGGACACGGGACACAAGGCAGACGTCAGGCTCATGGCAGATGCTGTGCGGCTGTGGTACAGGTATATGTGCGCTGTTGTGTGTTTATGCTGGGCGTTATGGGTAATAGAGGAGGTTTCTTTTTTAGGATGTCGGTATGTGGTAGACTCGCTATGTATAAGATGTGTAGTATGCTAGGGTTTGTGGTTATAGTGGATGTATTTGTGTATGCAGGGCACCATTTGCGGATGTACTAAAAGGATGATCACAAAAAGGGATGATCGGGATGATTGCCTGCAGTTCCTATTCGCACCACTAGATGTCACAATTTTTTTTACTTCAACTGAGAATTTGTATGTTGGACACTGGTTGTGTATCCTGGACAGTCGGTAGAATAGGTAATCAGCGCTCAGTATCATTCTGTGGAGTTTTCGTAGCTTCTTAAAAGAAGCTGTAAGCGCTGCACAGGGAGGCCAGGCAGCGTCTCCCCTGTGCACAGTGAGCTGACAGGACGCGCTTCTGTCAGCTCCTGCTGTGCTAGCAGTGTGAGGATTCACTAATGAGAATCCTCACACTGTGCCTACCTAGCTAGTGTAAAAGTTAATAAAATAATAAAAACCCTAACTAACTCTACTCCTTCGGCTGCTCCGGCAGCCCTTTAGAATAGCACCCACTCCAGTGGGCACCTAACACGAACTGAGGAGTCTGGGATGCAGTAGGGGAGGAGCCTACCCTCCAAAAGCTTTAGGATAGGTGCCTGGCTCCTGCGGACCCTCCTACATCCCAATGTGAAGCTGTGTCACCAGGACCATTGAAAGAGAAAAGTATGTGCTGCACATACTTTTTGTACTTGCTTTTCATCGCATTGTATGCACAACGCATGTACAAGGATGAATGCGATGCGTGCTATTTAAGCTCAAAATGCACGCCCGCATCGAGACGTGTATGGGCACCTTAAGTCAGAGAGAACCTGAGAATTCTGACTGGGAAGTGCAATTAACAGGTCAGATGTGGACTGCTGCTTTGAAGTTGGATATCTCCATTTCCCCAGGGCCGATTTTAAAAATTCTGGTATCCCTGGAAAAAGGGGATCCCAGGGTTGCCTACTTTTTAAAAATCATTTCAGGGAGAAATAGAAAATCCAAGGGGCGGTCCTTGCATCACTAGGGGGTGGGCCTTGCATCGCTAGGGGGCGGGCCTTGCATCGCCTGGGGTCCCTACAGTATTTTGATAAGCATGCATCAAATTGGTAGTGGGGGCAGTGCTGGGAGAACAGGCAGAGGGCAAGGAATAAATAGTGTAGTGGGGACAGTGCTGGGAGACCAGTCAGAGGGGAGGGTAAGGAATGAGTAGTGGGGACAGTCATAGGCGTGCGCAGCCCATTTTATTAGTAGGTGCACAATTGGAGGGGCATTTCTATCACCGCCCACTGGGCGTGTCTATCACCGCCCACTGGGCGTGTCTATCACCGCCCACTGGGCATCAATGCAAACTATATTAAATACAGTGTTGGCAGGAACTCACACAGATGATTTATTTGTATATAACAAAGCAGTAATATCACAGGTGTCACAGATGACTTTACCACATTTTGACCATTTGTTTCTGTAAAATACTGTAAAAATATTTTCAAAATTGTGACCTTTCCTTCTATGTTTCTATCTACAATAATCACTTAGAAACCTGCAGTACTTAATAGTTAATCAAGCGCATAAATAACACTGTCAAGTATAACGGGGCAGATGTATTAAGCCTGGTGTGGAGGTAAAGTGGATATAAAGGGGAAGGTGATAACGAACCAGCCAATCAGCTGTGTTTGAAATGACAGTTGGGAGTTGATTGGCTTGAGCGTTATCACCTTCCACTTTATCTCCAGTTTCTTTCTTCAACAGGCTTAATACATCTGCCCCACTGTGAATAATACGAATCAGTTATGACACATACTGTACAATTCCAGGATGTTTATTTCAGGCATCGAACAAGGAGGGGGAATCTCCATTCCTCATAGTGGTATCCTTGATCAGTGCCTTCTGCACTGGTGAATAATTTGTTTAGCTTCTGAACACTGGCTGGAAAGAACATGAAAATGAATTAATTATAATATCTTTAAAAAGAAAAAAAAATTCTACAATTTAAGTGATGAACAAATCACTATTGGAATGAGAGTTGCTTCCATTTCCTTGTCATTGTCCTCATTATTGTTAGTAATGTACCAAAAAATTCAGTTGTGTCAGTCAGTCTAAGCAACCAATAAATACATCCCATATTAAAACAAATACAGAGGAGGTTGTGGGTCTGCTGTATTCTGTCTCTCAACTGACCCTTCTCAGTCAGTGAGAGCTTACAAGATAGGGCTAGGTAGAGGCAATTGGACCTGGATGAATTTGGAATGGAAGTGGGAGAGGTCATATACATAAGCAGGAAGCATAGTTAGCAAGGGAAACTAAAGTAGTTGGATTTGGATACATTGGGATCTCTCTGCATGCAATATTAGCAGACAAATGCCCTTATTCAGATCTGATTACTGTACAAATTTGTTCTCAAAATGGGCAAAACCATGTGCACTGCAGGTGGGGCAGATGTAACATGTATAGAGAGAGATAAATTTGGGTGTGGTGTTTTGAAACTAAAATATAAATTGCAGTGTAAAAGTAATGCAGCCAGTATTTAGCCTGCACAGAAAAAAAAATAACTCAAACAAAATCCAACTCTATACATGTTACATCTGCCCCACCTGCAGTGCATATGGTTTTGCCCGTTTTGTACTGCGATCAGATCTAAATAACGGCCAAAATCTCAATGCAATATGCAAATATACCAACAGAATGTATTAAAGAACACTCACAGGGACTGGGGTATCAGAAACATTATAAATAAACCACAACTCACTGGAGAGGGAAGTTTGCAGAGCATACAGTAAGTCTTCAGACTGGTCAGATCCTTCATCCATGTCTCATCCACACAGGTGTAGAAAATATTGTCCGAGGTACACAATTTCAGCACCTTAATTCCTTTCATTATTTTTCTTAAGCTGCTCCATGGAACAATCCTTTCATCGCATAAAAAACAAACATAATTTAATAGTCCATTGCTTCCCTTGACATAAATTAAAACAGTAATGCTCATTTACAAACCACAAAAGTGCAAGACTGCAGGACAAATGAACCTCTGACACTGACAACCTTCCCCCCAATTTTACAGGTTAAATGACTCGTTGGCTGCACAAGTTCAGTCCTTTCTCTGCGCTGTACTCTTCTGGCATAGGTGTATGCAGCAATGCTCGTTACATTATGTTAGTAGAACAAGTCAGGTTACGAATCTACCATTAACTTAAGTCAATGTTTAAATCAATTAAGTCAATAATGTTTAAGTCAATAATTATACCCAACCACACAAATATGCCCCACACAATATTCTCCATTTTACTTACGCATAACATTGCAGCCAGCTCATTCTGTCTTCATCTCAATCAACTTTTGGAACTTTGTTGAAGGTAAACTGAACGTAAACGGAACTTCAACTGAACGTCAACTGAACATGAAGCAATGCTGAGGTCTGCAACATAGACCTTTGCTGATTTTTAACATACAAACTTGATTGAAGTTTAATTGATAGCTAAATTATTGTGATTCTTTTAACTTTTTCTTCAAGTTCCTTTGTCTAAAGAACAAGACGCCGCTCACCAGCTGTCAAGGCTTTGAATTCCTCAATCACGTCATTGTATTTTACGGATAAAGCCAATTCTTGCTCAATGTACAACAACAGGAGTGAATCAAGGCGCTGCTGGGACATTGTACTTCTTAGTTTAGTTTTTACATGTCCAAGTTTTGAAAATGCCCTTTCACATGAACAGCTAGTAACCGGTAGGACAGCAAAGTACTGAATAGCTTTGTAAAAGGCCGGGAACATGGAAAACCGTGCTGATTCTTTTAGCCAATCAAGCCACTGTCTTGTTTTTGTAGTGCATTCTTCAGAAACACATGTTTCATAGCTCTTAAGCAACTTTACTTCAGCTTCCAATTCGTCTATTGAAATGTTAAATTTATTGGCAATTATTTGAAAGTCATCCTTGCCAATGGTTAAATTTAACAAATTTACCATTGCTGTTATTAGTACACAAGTTTCTTGTTGAAACCTCTGGTCGATGCCAGCTATCATGGAGTCAAGAAGAGGGTAAAATGAACAAATTCTCTCCTGATCCTCTTTAGTATCGAAGTGATGTTGTGATTCAAAGGCATTATCAATACGAGTTGATATTCTTCTTTTTCGAACGGAAGGTATTGCTATATCTTTCTGTAGACATGCAGTCACGGTTTCTTGGAAAATGGACTGAAAATGTTCTGGGTCATTTCTCATTGTAGCTAATGTTTTGCGCAAGGTTTTCACTCCTTCCATTGCTGTAAGTAAGTCAAGTTCAGGGTCCTGAAGAGCCTTGCTCACTTTAACCACAATTTGAAGAATTGGGTGCATCATGTGAAGACCGAATATAAAGTCAAAAGACTTTAATTCACAGACAAGACCTCTTGCTTTGATTTTAACATCTGGAAGTCGAGTTTCTTCAATAATCTCATGTAAAGCTTGTAAAATTATTGAATAGTTTTGTTTAACAGCAGCGACAGCTTCTGCTCTGCAAGCCCAACGTGTATTTGACAATGTTTTCAAAGTTTTCAGCTGAGATCCTACATCTTTGGAAATTTTCTCCATTCTTGCATGTCGGACCGAACTACCCTCCATGAAGTTGTAAAGAATCTGAACAATGCCAAAAAAATCAAAAACTATTCTGTTCTGTTTACTTGAAGTGCATGCATCTACTAGGATGAGATTCAAACAATGTGCATAGCAGTGCACATAGAGTATTTCACTGTTTCTTTCTTTACACTTCATTTGAACGCCTGCTGTACATCCAGACATAGTAGATGCGCCATCAAAACAGACCGCTAATACGGATGACCACTTAATTTTAAGATTGCCAATGACTTCATTCAATTGGTTAAAAATAGCGTTTGCATCAACTGTGAAAAGTCTCTGAACACACAAAAAAGTCTCAACTGGACTATGTTTATCATTGTCAAAGTACCGCACAACAATGGACATCTGTTCATGGTGTCCACAGTCAGTGGTGTCATCTGCAAGTATTGATAGCACATTTCCATTTAGTGAGGACACAATGTTTTGTGTTACAACATTGTGTATGGCCACAATTAAATCATTTTGGATGCGATTACTCAGATAGGTAGCATTTCGAGGACATTGTTTTGCATGTTTTGCCATCACAGGATCATATTTCTGAAGCATACTTACAATGTTAAGAAATAAACCTCTTTCAAGACTATCAGACTTTTCATTATGACCTCTGAAAGGTCTTCCACCTTTTGCCAAACACAGAACTATGTCAATCAGCCGCTCCATTACACTTCGGTTATGGCATCGTAGTTCTTCCTGCTTAGACAGGTAAGTCTGCTTGCCTTCATCTAACATCACATCAATAGGTTTACCTTTAAAAGAGGTCCATGCTGAATGGCTAAATACATGGGATTTAGACAATTGATGGGTTTTGAAACATTCGTTAGCCTTATGCCAGCTTCGGAATCCTTTATCAATAAATGCAGAATCAGTGTGACCTTTGCTTGCTGCATCATTACCAGGAAAGAAACGGCAGTAAAAACAAAAAGCTGCATCCTTTGTTGGGCTGTATTCTAGCCAACTATATTTTTCATACCAATCCAATTGAAAACTTCTTACTTTAGAGCCTATTTTATTTCTGGGAAATATACTGTTTCTGGGCTGAAAGGGCCCTCTAGATATTCGTAATTGACGTTCCAATCTGTTTTTTGGAATATCACAAACTGGGTCATCAGATGGGGTATTTGAAGGCTTTGAACTGCAAGACGATGTTTCTTGTTGGTCAGAAGTGGTGTCAGCAGTATCTTCCTGTAAGTTTGTAACTTCAGATTCTGAGGTGAGTATTGTAACTTCAGATTCTGAGGTGTCTGAAATAACTTCAAATTCTGAGGTGTCTGTTATAGTTTCGGATTCTAAGGTAACTGTTGTAACTTCAGATTCTGAGTGGACTGCCGCAACATTAGCCCTTTCATTAGACTTTTCTTTGTCAGTTTCTTTTCTTATTTTAATAAGAAAACGATCCATTTTTCCAGATTGATAGAAGTTATTTATATCAATTGGTCGTAAATATAAATGTTGAAAGTCTGTATGTGTGCCTTTTTTCCTGTTTTTATTTTGTTTCTATGATGTTCAATCAGCCTTCAGCAATCCCTTAGACTGGTAGCATAAAAGAAACAAAAAAATATAGGTAGGTTGCTAATTTAAAGAAATCTTTTAAATACACATTAAAAAGTCTGTAGAAAATGTGTAGTTGTGCTCACCTTAAAATGAAGAAGTTGGGGTTCAAATATACAGTGACTGATAGATCTCTGGTGGTGCTCAGCAGTGAAATACCGGAATTCCGTGTGGATATCTTGTTTTCTTGGAGTTCTGCAATAAGATGTTAAAATCAATAAGGGGCATAATTGCATATACTAAAAGCTTCATTACATATATTAAGATTTTTTATTTTACTAATTGATAGGTACATTCACAGAAACTTATGGTGAACATGACATAATGAAACTAAGGGGGTATACAATTAGCTATGAGGAAACATCAGTGGCAAAATGTTATACAGTCACAATTGCCAAGAGGTGCGGGATGTCAGATTAACTCTTGACTATTGTAAAACTGAAATCCGTCCCTGTAACTAAAGAGCAGATTTAATGTTGACTTCCATAGGCACTAAATTCTCTACCGGTACAAAAAACACACCGTCTTTTGTAAAGTCAGTTCACTTACCTGGATATTTATGATCAGTGAAACAGAACCATAATTCCTGGAAAAATCCTCAAAATCACGTTGAGGAACACAATTGCACACTGATATGGCAGTCGGTGAACCTAGGAAAGAAAACAACAAAAAAATCTATAAAGTTTACAACTGATAAAAAAATTTCATATTGCTGTGTGATCTTGGGCGCAAATATGATTGCCCAGATCGCATGCCCGCATTCAAAATACCGGCACTAGAATCATGGCTGGCGCCCATAATACTGGTGCCAGAATTCCAACATCACTGGAGATGATGCTGCTGGGATCCCCAGCATTAGCACTGATTCCCAGGTAGCCTCGCTGTACCCAGGAATCGGCATAATGTAGGACACCAGGGAATCTACTTTTTGTACACTTTCTTGCTATTGCTCTAACGGCAACTCCCCCTGGGAAAAATATCCCCCTTTCAGTGCAATACATCTTTTAAACACATGATTCCACATAGTTTGTGCCAAAATTTACATTATGTCACACTGAATGAGGTACAAAACACACACACACATATATATATATATATATATATATATATATATATATATACATACACACATACACAGAGATAGATAGATATATGCTGGCCCGGGTGGCCACTCCAGGAAAAACACCTCAGTGCTCATCAAATATGGATCAATATGAAAGAACGTCATGTAATAATTTATTTTATCAGTGGTCCACTGAGTGACGTTGTGATAGAAAGACAACTGCTGGGGTGTCAGCTCAGATGTCCCAAAGGTCAGGTCCATCCAAAATATAAAGTGAAAGAAATAAGGCCACACACCGGACTTTGTGTGCAAATGAAGTATTTAAAGGATCATTCCTCAATATCAACCAAAATTAAAGTGCTCTGTACACGACAGTGGGCCATGGGCTGACGTTTCGGTCTGCCTTCAGACCTTTTTCAAGGCCCCCCACTACCTCCTACAGTGCACTTTAGGAGGAGGTAGTGGGGGGCCTTGAAAAAGGTCTGAAGGCTGTTGTAGTGTATCACATGCGTTTTGAACTAGATGCATTCTAGTTCAAAACGTACAGAGGATTTTTCTCAGTGTATGGGCACCGCACATTTACGGCCTCCAAGGGAATGCTATAGCTAGAAACGTGCATGTAACTTTAAACATCACATTTCAATGTATTTATTTACAGTTTCTTATATAGCGCAGCAGATCCCGTTACAGTGTCTTATATAGCGCAGCAGATTCCGTAACAGTCTCTTATATAGCACAGCAGATTCCATTACAGTGTCTTATATAGCACAGCAGATTCCGTTACAGTGTCTTAATATAGCACAGCAGATTCCGTTACAGTGTCTTATATAGCGCAGCAGATTCCGTTACAGGGTCTTATATAGCGCAGCAGGTTCCGTTACAGTGTGTTATATAGCGCAGCAGATTCCGTTACAGCGTCTTATATAGCGCAGCTTATTCCGTAACAGCGTCTTATATAGCGCAGCAGATTTCGTTACAGGGTCTTATATAGCGCAGCAGATTCCGTTACAGTGTCTTATATAGCGCAACAGATTCCGTTACAGCGTCTTATATAGCGCAGCAGATTCCGTTACAGCGTCTTATATAGCGCAGCAGATTCCGTTAGTGTCTTATATAGCGCAGCAAATTCCGTTGCGCTTTACAATTGTAGACAGTGAACAAACTGGATAACAACAGACAGACTTGGAGGTAGGAGGGCCCTGCTGCAAGCTTACAATCTATAAGGACATAGGAGGTAAAAACAAGGACAGGCACCAGTAATAGCATAGCTTGTATGTCCCGAGGGGAAGCTATATGATACATAAGTGCCTCAGAGGGTTATGCGTATGGAACTTAAATATGATAGGCTTGCCTGAAAGGTGTTTTTCATGGACTGCTTGAAAGAAATGTATTATTTAAGCCCCATACACACTAGGCCAAATTGGTCACAATATCGCTCAGAAAGGGCTTTCTGAGCGATATTGTGACCAATATCGCCTAGTGTGTACACTGTACATCAGTGGTATCAAACTCATGGACCTCCAGCTATTGTGGAACTACACGCCCCAGCATGCCCTCCCACAGTTTTAGCAATGCATTATATAAAATCTGTGGCAGGGCATGCTGGGAGTCCCAGCATGCCCTGCCACAGATTTTATATAATGCATTGCTAAAACTGTGGGAGGGCATGCTGGGGCGTGTAGTTCCACAATAGCTTCCTAATATCTGTGATGTGTTTTGCTGGGGCAGGACAAACCTGCCCAGGTTTGTCCTGCCCCAGCAAAACCAAAAACCCAGGGGGTTAATTGTTAATATTTCACTTATGAATAAAAACCTTGCTTCCTCCTAGGAGGAACACTACAGGCAGCCAGGTCACTCACGCTGGCTGTCTCCTACTCGTGGGATCATCAATCATTCAGTGCAGTGCCTCTGCTGCCTGCCAGCCCAGGGCGCGTGCTGCTGCTGGGCTTGCTCTGTCTCTCAGGCAGCAGGAGGACGGCGGGAGCGTGGGCAGGACGACGGCAGGAGCGCGGCCAGGCAGACGCAGGAAGCGCGGCCAGGACGACGTCACCACGTCTGTGTGTGACGTTATTAGAGGCGGGGCCGGGTGGTAATGTGAATGGAGCTCACGGAGCTCACTGAGCTGCACAGCCGCACAGCCCACGTCCCGGCCAGCGCTTCCAGGCTGGAGAACGGCTGCGGGCAGCGGCTGTGAGTGACTGGCAAGTGAAACTGCTGCATTGGAAACATTTTGCGTGCAATCGCGTGGGGGGTGCCGACGGGCATTAGGAGGTGCCTGTGCACCCCCGGCACCCCCCGTGCGCACGCCTATGGGGACAGTCTAGTGCTAGGAGATCAGGCAGAGGCATGGGCTGGCTAGCAAATTTCAGCGCAGGTGGGAGCACAAAGAAGAACCCCCCCCACACACACACACACACCCCCAGTGCAGCCAGGATTTAAAAATAACTATCTATATCTATTCTAAGTTACTTGTAAAAGCAAGGCTATTCACCCCTTTTCCTTGCACCGCACTCTGGCTCTCCCCTTGTACCGTTATAGCTGCGGGGGTCCAAAAAGCGCAGCAATCACAGGATCCTCTGTCTCCTGGGCGCAATATGCACAATAAGATAAGCCAGCCCCAGGATAGTGACATGCGGTACACTGCCCCCCTGCCCAGCCGCCTCTGCCTGAGAGGAGAGTCAGTAGTCAGGGGAGAGAGGCCGAGCAAGGAAGGCAGTAGTTGCGGGGACAGTGAATACACTTACCCCGCCGACCCGGCGTACACCTGCGCTGTTCAACTTCTTCCTCTCTCTCCTCAGTTGCCGATGCAGCGTTATCGCGTCGGCGCCGGCGGCATATAGCGCATGCGCAGTTAATACAGCGCAAGCGAGGGGGCAGTTGCGGGGGAAAGGGACCCTCTTCCGGGAGTCCGTGAGACGTCCCAGGATTCCGGGAGTCTCACGGACATTCCGGGAGAGTCGGCACCCCTGGGGGATCCTCAGCTATCAGAGTATGGCCCTTATACACCTGGGGCCCCAGAGCAAGTGCCCATTAAGCCCATACGAAAAGACCGCCCTGGTCCCGGTTCGCTGACGTCATCCGGGGGCGATTATGCTGTGTACACACGGGGGCGATAGGGGCTGAAATAGCTGGGAATATGGTTGCTGAGCGACCATATTGCCAGTGATTGGAGTGTGCACCAGCGATAAATCGCCGGGTGCGCGCTCCCGTTTTCACAAAACGGGACACTGGGCAATATGATTGCTGATATGATTGCTAGCAATATATTGCCAGCGATCATATTGCCCCGTGTGTACGCACCTTTATTCCTAACAATTTTGCTGCACCCGTCATCTTGAAACGTGCACATGTCCCTTTGTTGATGAATTTACAAGACTGCCTAATTAGAGCAATAATTGATATTTGCGTGGAGATTAATAACAGTATTACAGACACACATGCTATGACCGATAACACACACGTAACAGACTTATTTTAATTTTTTTTCTAATGCACTTTATTTCACATTTATCACTTTTCACTTATGTTTTTAATATTTCGCTGTCCTTAATAAATGATTCAATAAACATCATGTTTTAGCCAATTCTCTGTTTCTTGGGTCACTTTATTAATGTACCTATAACATTAATCAGAACATTAATATATGCTAACCTAGATTGCCCCTTGTAGGAATACTTTATCTTTCTTTGCTTCCAAGTCTAATACATATTCCTGGGTGCGCCTCCCCCATTACCAATTTATACTTAATATAGTAATGCAGGGGTGAGATAGCTATACCAATTACAGGCCGTTCGGATTGATAGCCTCTATTTATTAACCTGTATCAGCGATATCAGATGGTCGACAGTCATCAGGTCGACATACTGCAAAGTCGACATGGGTCTAGGTCGACAGGTCATTAGGTCAACATGGTCTAGGTCGACTGGGTTTTTCACTGGATTTTTGGGGGGGTTTTTGAGCCGACATGTGCCGACAGGCGGAATTTCATGCCCTACCATCCACTAGGGCAGGCGTTCCCAACCACGGTCCTCAAGGCACACCAACAGTGCAGGTTTTAGTGATATCCAGGCTTCAGCACAGATGGATTAATCCAAATCACAGGTACTAATTAAGTCACCTGTGCTCAAGCCTGGATATCATTAAAACCTGTACTGTTGGTGTGCCTTGAGGACCGTGGTTGGGAACGCCTGCACTAGGGTGTGGTGGGAGAATAACATAGAGTGCCAAGCACAGCCAGACATGCGAGGCGATGCGGTGCACTGAATCCTGTGTCCATGTTGACTGTGTCAGCATTCGGGTAAAAAAAAAGGTACAAAACCCCATGTTGAGCTAGACCATTTTGACCTAATGCTTTTTTGGACCAAATGACCTGTTGACCTTGACCCATGTCGACCTTGCAGTATGTTGACCTAATGACTGTCGACAATCTTTAGGTCGACCATATGATCCTTACCTGTTTCAGCAAGGGGTGTGAGGCCAATTTCTCTCTTTCTCTCCAGGGAATGGAGAAATATCTGTGTTTAGAGCCAGACTAGAATAACGTCTGCCCGCAGACAATAGATCGGGTATCATTTTTTTTTTTTTTTTTTTTATGTATGTTTGACAAAGGCCATACACTTCACTGGAGGCGAAGATCCGCAGACGAAGGCCAGAGCATACAGCTAATTGCTGCCGATCCTACTATTAAAAAAGAAAAAGGAATGTATTGTATACACAGAACATCGAACATGCCTTCCAACTTTTACCAATAGATCAGTGGGACCTGCATGCAGCTGGCCCTGGAAAGGGGCGGGGCTATGTGCAACGGGGGCGGGACCGGGCATCGAGGCCCCGGGTTTTCCATCCTCTTTGCCAGCGTACCCAGCCCCGTCTCTCCTTGCTGCGCACGGCACCTATCCAGCAATCACCGGCTGCTCCACAAAGCAGAGCAGCCATGATCACCTCCCCTCAAGGGACATCAGGGCAGGCTCCAAATAGCGGGACCATACCACTGTAATCAGGACAGTTGGGAGGAATGCTATAAATACATTATCATGTAGCGCCTATTATTCCTGTTGTCCGACTCTATCTGTATGACTACATGTGAAGGAAAACACAGAGGCTGCTTCTTTTGCCCAACGTTTGGGAATTTATGATATTTTAGTTTTCGGAACTTGTCTCCTGTCCTACATAACAGTTTATAGACGCTGTGACCAGGGGTGAGGGTCATTAAGTCGACAGTAATTAGATCTTTTGGTCGGCAGTGAAAAGGTCTACATATGAAAAAGATCGACCTGGTTTAAATTGACGCTGAAAACGGTCGACACAATCCAAAAGGCTGCATGAAAAAGGTCAACACAGGAATAGGTCGACATGAGTTATTAAAGAAAATTGTGTATGTGGAAATCTGCTGACACGGGCACTGTATAAGTGTACAGCGACACGGACACACAGCTCCAATTTCTATTCACTTTTTTCTTAATGCACTTTTTTAATTTTAACCTATTTTGCTGTTTTGTGCCAATGAATAAACTGTATATTTAGAACAATTGGTCTGTACACAGACTCCGTCCTGCCCCCACTTAAAGTTATTCCTCCTGGTTATATATGGTGGCTAATTATTAATATTATGTAGTTTGAGCAGAAAATATTGTGGTATCAGTGGATGAGTCAAAAACTCAGGCTGCTCCCGGATCCGAAGGCGCTATAGAGTACAGTATTTTATTTTCTTTGTATACTCTATTATTATGCTATAGTTGCAGCTGGATACCAGCATTAAGATCTCCAAGGGATCCATTTGCACACTTTTGTACAGTTTGTCAGTAAGACCGCTATCCGGAGTGAAAACTTACATTCACTATCCATTTACCTAAGGGTATGTACATTCTCAGTATTGAAAAAGTAACTACTTAATTGTGTATATACTAAATTAGTAATATGGCCTTTCTCCACCACCTAGAAAGTTACCCCTGAGGAAGTCATTTTTTTTGACGAAACGCCTTGGTAGTTTTTTCCTGATTATATCGATTCGACCAACTGACTGCATACAAGCAAAAATGTTTTTACTTTGTTTTTAAATTAATTGTATTAAATACTGTTGTACAGTGACCTGTCGATATATTTTCTTGATCCTTCTGGTGGTGGATCTCCATAAAATAGTGGCGCGCTCTGTCTTCTATCTTTTTTCTTCTATTCCCCACTTCCCCCGCTAACAGGGGGGACTGACAGAATGCTGCCCAATCTACTTTATCTAGCGCATTGAAAGGGTACCCCACTCTTTGTTCTATATATATATATATATATATATATATATATAGAAATCCGGAAGGGCCGTCACTCTGGACTGAAGTGAGCTGAGATGTGTAGCTTGCCCCGGTGCCAGCTTGCAGAGGGCAGCCACAATGAACTGCCCACAGAATACAATGACGAAATGAATGGGCACTCGAGGACTCACAAATGCTGGTGAAATCAAAAGGCCGTGTTTATTCCATAAGTGGTCTTACAGGCGTCAACGTTTCGGGGGCCGGACCCCCGTCGTCAGGACAAAATGCAGACAGGGTGAAGTACAGAATAAAGTGCAAGTGCATGGGTATTTATAAGACATGTTAACAAATAGGCGCTAACTTACCCCCTCCCTGTAGCCGTCCCCCACGAGCATCCACGGGCCGGTTTCCGGAGTCCTGCGCACAGCAGTGACGTCAACACGTTCGGCGGCGTCCAGCTGACCGAGCGTCATCACGGTCGTCATCCCGCGGTGACGTGGGTGGGCTGGGAAAGAGATTGCAGCTCACAGTAGCATGAATACAAGTATCGTGCTACAGAAGTCATAAAGCAACAAAGGCATCCATACATACACAAAACTTCAGAGGATGCAAGTGAATAAAAAATGCAAAAAAACAAGTGGACATGACCATATTATGACTACATAGTGACATCTAGTGGCTAAAAATGAGAAGACATATATAATAAAAAACGAACATTTAAAAAGGGTATACGTATAAAAAGATAACTGCGTGCGGCCCCGAATTGGAGCCGTACTGGGCAAAAGTCAAAGTGCATATGCTGGGTGAGGTGCAAACCCTATGGCGTGAGTGGTTTAAATGCAGGGAGAAATACTGAGTCCCTGCTGGGTATCTATAATAAGCAAAAACAGCCCTGTGTGGGGTGATGCAGCCAGCATCACTGTATGCGCATAGCACCAGAAGCCAGAAATTGCAACAACAGAATGCCAGCATCTTGTATATTATATGTTATCCTGGTGTGTCACCTGGACACCGATAAGGCTGGGGGACTGGTGTCACACAGTGGGATGACAAGTACCTTTAACAAGGGGGAGAGAAAAGGAAGAAGGAAGACATGATTGTGTGTTAGTGGACCAAAATGGTTACAAAAAATTATGTAGGCCAAGTGTGTCATTAAGGCCTTTAGGGTGTAGTGTGTCCATTTTGTAAATCCACTTGGACTCAAGCTGCAGAAGCTGTTTGGAACGGTTGCCACCCCGTATGTGTGCCGGCACGTGGTCTATGATCTTATATTTGATCATTGCCATGTTATGTTTGGCCTTGGCGAAATGCCTGGTCACTGGTTGCTCCCCTGAGCCAGAATGAAGGGCTGCCCGTATGGCACAATCGGTCTTGCCGATGTAATGTATTCCACATGGACAATAAATGATGTAGATAACAAATTTAGTCGTGCACGTGAGGGGCCATCTGATTTAAAAAAATTTTACCCGTATAGAGATGTGCAACTTCGGTGCAAGCTGTCATGAAGCTGCATGTTGTGCAGCCTAGGCACCGGTAACAGCCCATTCTGGTGGGTCTGATTTGTCTAGAAGGGGTGTCAAAATTTGTAATCTCGGTCTTGACCAATAGGTCCTTCAAGTTTGGGCCGCGCTTGTAGCTCGGCATCAGCTTGGTGTCTTTGAACACCGGTAGCTCGGGATCCGAACGCACAATTTCCCACCAGTTTTTTACTCTGCTGGTGGTTTCTCGGCTGGCAGAGCTAAAGTCATTAACCCATGGAATACATGGCTTTATGACTTTAGGTGTTGCACCTGTGATAGAGTGGTGCGCTCACACGCCAGAGCCCTGGCCTTGGCTTTAAGTAGGCCCTGTCTGGGGTAGCCTCTGTCCTCGAACTTCTGCTGCATGATGTCCAGTTGGTGATGGGTTTCAGAGTCGGTATCAGTGATCCTGCATACTCTCAAAAACTGAGTATGGGAGACTCTCCACCGT
The DNA here is from genome assembly GCF_055691185.1 of Crinia signifera. NCBI lineage: Eukaryota > Metazoa > Chordata > Amphibia > Anura > Myobatrachidae > Crinia > Crinia signifera. Next base: position 79,692 of record NW_028142109.1, read on the forward strand.
GTTGCGTGGGTGCGAGCTGTTGTGTCTAAGTATAGTATTGCGATCTGTCTGTTTGACATACAAAGAAGTGTGTGTAAATCCCAAAAATACAAATGTGTAAAAAATAGGCGTATTTCTGCCTACGAATACACCTATTTTTTACGAATCCATTTTGGTACATTTCCCCCGATGTATACATAGTATATATATACACGCTATACTGCTGTTCTGTTCTCAAAGACAACATGAAGCATATATATCACTTGTGGAGCCGATATTTATGGTACAACACACCCCTGTAATTCTCACATTCATAGAGATCCCACAGCACATCTCCCCCATGTGTTAGAGCCTGACATCTCCGATTTACAAACATGATCATTAGCGATCAGTTTGACCATGTTATTATTGTATACAGAGATCCATATGTAACACACCCGTCCGGATCCCTGTGTTAACACCATACAATTGTCACGCTAGATGCGGTGACATCTTCTTCACATCACTTCTTAAACATTGCTCGGGCAGTAGTCCCGTGGCATCTGAAATTTACACTTCAAACTTGCACCATTTTTTAACATTGTTTTACTGTTTTAATGTAGGTTATTTATGTGCCATTTATGTGTTGTTATAGGCAGAAGCCAAACCCGGATCCTGGAGCGGAGGTTGTCATACAGAAGTGGGCGATACGGTGGGGTCACCATAGCAACCCATCTACAACAGAGGGGAGCGTGATGATGCAGTGAGGCTCCGCCCACTGACATCCGCCCGCACCGGAAGCCGCACTGGACGCAACCGGGACGCTCCACGTACGGGAATGGTGAGTATGCACATGCTGTATGTATCTAAATGTTTGCTGTGTCACCCGCACGCGTTGTACACCTTGACAAAGGGGTATCCAGTCCCCGAAACGTCGGTCACCTCCAATAAACACATTGTTAAGCCCACGGAGTGCCGCTGCCTGCTTGGATAATTCCTTAGATAGATAGATAGATAGATACCAGAAAGAACCCCCACTGGGGGAATAAACAGCACTCACCAGTCTGTAGTTCAATGGAGGTACAACCAGGAGGTAATCCAAAGTTTATTTTCTGCAAGAGAGATCTTCTGACGTTTCGGTCCCCGCTGGTACCTTTATCAAGGCAGCCACTGTGTCAAATAGTCGCAACTTAAATCTGTGTGGGAAGGGGGATATATAGCCTTTGAGTATAAAGAAATATAAAAATATATGATACATCCAGTACAGGATATGGCGGGTGAGCCAGTGAGAGGGACTATAGAGAGGTAGGGCAGGGGGATCAGAGGCGGTCCTGCAGCGATGCATAACCCATAACAGAGAGAGCCGGCACCGGGAAGGGTGATCCCTGGAGAGGACAAGGGCCTGTGCAGTGCTGTGAGCTGCTGACCTGTAAGGAGCGGAGGCTGCGCGGCTGTGAGACCAGGAATGGCGCCAGGAGATCCAGGCTCCTCCAAGTCCCCTACTGCTGCCACCTGCCAGAGGGAAGGGAACCGCGCTGCCCCCACTAGCTGCCAACCACAGGAGGAGCCCCAAACCCGGAGAGAACAGAATGATGTGTGCTGCCGAGGTGTCCTACATAGTGCCTGCCTGTGGAGGAGCCGAGAGGGTGAAGACTAGAACCTCAAGGAAGAAGGTGCTGAGGGGGTAAATTACCTGGGAGCACACCCAGCCGGAGGATTCTCCTGAAGTTGCTCCGAAGAAGATAGAGGACGCAGCAAGTGGAGACCAAGGTGCGCAGGCACCGTGGAGGACACCCGCTCTCGAGGAACCAGGACTGGAGGACATGCAAAGGACCCCTAGCTGGAGACCTGTAGAAGCCCCCTCAGTGGTGCGGAGCTGCCCGTAGAGATGCCTGCCCGAAAGTAAGTTAAGAACACGATGTAACATCAAGGACAGGAGCTGCTCAGAGGACAGGTGACAGCCCAGCGGAGGAGAGGATAGAGGAGGATCCCCAGCCTGATAGGAGCCGGGGGTGGAAGCAGAGGCCGACCCAGAACAGCACAACAGGCGGAGCAGAGGACGACCCAGCACCTCCTGCTGCAGGAGCCGAGGACACGGGACACAAGGCAGACGTCAGGCTCATGGCAGATGCTGTGCGGCTGTGGTACAGGTATATGTGCGCTGTTGTGTGTTTATGCTGGGCGTTATGGGTAATAGAGGAGGTTTCTTTTTTAGGATGTCGGTATGTGGTAGACTCGCTAGTTATAGGATGTGTAGTATGCTAGGGTTTGTGGTTATAGTGGATGTATTTGTGTATGCAGGGCACCATTTGCGGATGTACTAAAAGGATGATCACAAAAAGGGATGATCGGGATGATTGCCTGCAGTTCCTATTCGCACCACTAGATGTCACAATTTTTTTTACTTCAACTGAGAATTTGTATGTTGGACACTGGTTGTGTATCCTGGACAGTCGGTAGAATAGGTAATCAGCGCTCAGTATCATTCTGTGGAGTTTTCGTAGCTTCTTAAAAGAAGCTGTAAGCGCTGCACAGGGAGGCCAGGCAGCGTCTCCCCTGTGCACAGTGAGCTGACAGGACGCGCTTCTGTCAGCTCCTGCTGTGCTAGCAGTGTGAGGATTCACTAATGAGAATCCTCACACTGTGCCTACCTAGCTAGTGTAAAAGTTAATAAAATAATAAAAACCCTAACTAACTCTACTCCTTCGGCTGCTCCGGCAGCCCTTTAGAATAGCACCCACTCCAGTGGGCACCTAACACGAACTGAGGAGTCTGGGATGCAGTAGGAGAGGAGCCTACCCTCCAAAAGCTTTAGGATAGGTGCCTGGCTCCTGCGTACCCTCCTACATCCCAATGTGAAGCTGTGTCACCAGGACCATTGAAAGAGAAAAGTATGTGCTGTACATACTTTTTGTACTTGCTTTTCATCGCATTGTATGCACAACGCATGTACAAGGATGAATGCGATGCGTGCTATTTAAGCTCAAAATGCATCGAGACGTGTATGGGCACCTTAAGTCAGAGAGAACCTGAGAATTCTGACTGGGAAGTGCAATTAACAGGTCAGATGTGGACTGCTGCTTTGAAGTTGGATATCTCCATTTCCCCAGGGCCGATTTTAAAAATTCTGGTATCCCTGGAAAAAGGGGATCCTCAGCTATCAGAGTATGGCCCTTATACACCTGGGGCCCCAGAGCAAGTGCCCATTAAGCCCATACGAAAAGACCGCCCTGGTCCCGGTTCGCTGACGTCATCCGGGGAGGGATTATGCTGTGTACACACGGGGGCGATAGGGGCTGAAATAGCTGGGAATATGGTTGCTGAGCGACCATATTGCCAGTGATTGGAGTGTGCACCAGCGATAAATCGCCGGGTGCGCGCTCCCGTTTTCACAAAACGGGACACTGGGCAATATGATTGCTGATATGATTGCTAGCAATATATTGCCAGCGATCATATTGCCCCGTGTGTACGCACCTTTATTCCTAACAATTTTGCTGCACCCGTCATCTTGAAACGTGCACATGTCCCTTTGTTGATGAATTTACAAGACTGCCTAATTAGAGCAATAATTGATATTTGCGTGGAGATTAATAACAGTATTACAGACACACATGCTATGACCGATAACACACACGTAACAGACTTATTTTAATTTTTTTTCTAATGCACTTTATTTCACATTTATCACTTTTCACTTATGTTTTTAATATTTCGCTGTCCTTAATAAATGATTCAATAAACATCATGTTTTAGCCAATTCTCTGTTTCTTGGGTCACTTTATTAATGTACCTATAACATTAATCAGAACATTAATATATGCTAACCTAGATTGCCCCTTGTAGGAATACTTTATCTTTCTTTGCTTCCAAGTCTAATACATATTCCTGGGTGCGCCTCCCCCATTACCAATTGATACTTAATATAGTAATGCAGGGGTGAGATAGCTATACCAATTACAGGCCGTTCGGATTGATAGCCTCTATCTATTAACCTGTATCAGCGATATCAGATGGTCGACAGTCATCAGGTCGACATACTGCAAAGTCGACATGGGTCTAGGTCGACAGGTCATTAGATCAACATGGTCTAGGTCGACTGGGTTTTTCACTGGATTTTTGGGGGTTTTTTTGAGCCGACATGTGCCGACAGGCGGAATTTCATGCCCTACCATCCACTAGGGCAGGCGTTCCCAACCACGGTCCTCAAGGCACACCAACAGTGCAGGTTTTAGTGATATCCAGGCTTCAGCACAGATGGATTAATCCAAATCACAGGTACTAATTAAGTCACCTGTGCTCAAGCCTGGATATCATTAAAACCTGTACTGTTGGTGTGCCTTGAGGACCGTGGTTGGGAACGCCTGCACTAGGGTGTGGTGGGAGAATAACATAGAGTGCCAAGCGCAGCCAGACATGCGAGGGGATGCGGTGCACTTAATCCTGTGTCCATGTTGACTGTGTCGGCATTCGGGTAAAAAAAAAAGTACAAAACCCCATGTTGAGCTAGACCATTTTGACCTAATGCTTTTTTGGACCAAATGACCTGTTGACCTTGACCCATGTCGACCTTGCAGTATGTTGACCTAATGACTGTCGACAATCTTTAGGTCGACCATATGATCCTTACCTGTTTCAGCAAGGGGTGTGAAGCCAATTTCTCTCCAGGGAATGGAGAAATATCTGTGTTTAGAGCCAGACTAGAATCACGTCTGCCCGCAGACAATAGATCGGGTATCATTTTTTTATTTTTTTTTATGTATGTTTGACAAAGGCCATACACTTCACTGGAGGCGAAGATCCGCAGACGAAGGCCAGAGCATACAGCTAATTGCTGCCGATCCTACTATTAAAAAAGAAAAAGGAATGTATTGTATACACAGAACATCGAACATGCCTTCCAACTTTTACCAATAGATCAGTGGGACCTGCATGCAGCTGGCCCTGGAAAGGGGCGGGGCTATGTGCAACGGGGGCGGGACCGGGCATCGAGGCCCCGGGTTTTCCATCCTCTTTGCCAGCGTACCCAGCCCCCGTCTCTCCTTGCTGCGCACGGCACCTATCCAGCAATCACCGGCTGCTCCACAAAGCAGAGCAGCCATGATCACCTCCCCTCAAGGGACATCAGGGCAGGCTCCAAATAGCGGGACCATACCACTGTAATCAGGACAGTTGGGAGGAATGCTATAAATACATTATCATGTAGCGCCTATTATTCCTGTTGTCCGACTCTACCTGTATGACTACATGTGAAGGAAAACACAGAGGCTGCTTCTTTTGCCCAACGTTTGGGAATTTATGATATTTTAGTTTTCGGAACTTGTCTCCTGTCCTACATAACAGTTTATAGACGCTGTGACCAGGGGTGAGGGTCATTAAGTCGACAGTAATTAGATCTTTTGGTCGGCAGTGAAAAGGTCTACATATGAAAAACATCGACCTGGTTTAAATTGATGCTGAAAACGGTCGACACAATCCAAAAGGCTGCATGAAAAAGGTCAACACAGGAATAGGTCGACATGAGTTATTAAAGAAAATTGTGTATGTGGAAATCTGCTGACACGGGCACTGTATAAGTGTACAGCGACACGGACACACAGCTCCAATTTCTATTCACTTTTTTCTTAATGCACTTTTTTAATTTTAACCTATTTTGCTGTTTTGTGCCAATGAATAAACTGTATATTTAGAACAATTGGTCTGTACACAGACTCCGTCCTGCCCCCACTTAAAGTTATTCCTCCTGGTTATATATGGTGGCTAATTATTAATATTATGTAGTTTGAGCAGAAAATATTGTGGTATCAGTGGATGAGTCAAAAACTCAGGCTGCTCCCGGATCCGAAGGCGCTACACCCCACGCCCCTGAAACAGCAGACACTGGAGGAGGATTCGAACCCGTGGTGGCTCAGCCTGAGTGGCTGTCCCAGACGCTGAACTAACGGTACAAGCCACTGTACCAGCTACTCATACACGGACTGTTCGTGTATCTCGTAGCTACAATGCAGTGACGTCATTCACGCTGTGCCGCACCATCGCCACCTATTGGCAGCTGCTGGAACTACACCTGGCACATAATGCATCGTCATCACTGCTGCTCCCCCTACATGAGCACTCTGCCGGCTGTTCTGATGGAGGCAGTCACTGACTGGGACGCCATGCCCCTGCGTAGAAGAAGCGGCTGGTAAGTGCACATGTGCAGAACACCCCCTGAGCATTGAGCAACCTGTGGGTGAGGACTGGAGCTCAGTCTGTATGTTGGTCATGTATGTGACTCCCACAGGGCTGCTGCATGGTGCTCCTGGGGATATCTATGTGTATGGGCATACCAGTGTATCCTCAGCAGCGCTACTCTATGGCTCAGGTTGTAATATCTCAGCCCCAGTGCTGTCTGCATTATTATACACTGTATATTATCTATCTGCTTTCCCAAAGTGTGACACAGGTGTATATAGACCAGATTATAATCTATGGGAAGCCTCTGTGTGTATACCATATGTTCTCTCTCTGCTGCAGTAGCTATGCGCGCTTTGCTATGTTCTATGATAATAAACACATGTGAGTGTAATGGTAAATATGTGCCCGGCATGCCAATGTGGTGAGATACAGGTGAGCCAAACCGTACAGGCTAGCAAACTGCACATAGCCATTAGTGCAGATGTAGGATAACTGGGCATACTGTATATAGGCTGGGATCACTGCTGCGTTCAGGTGACACCAAGTACATGTCACCCGCCGGGATTGCTTGCTGGATGGTTATACAGGGATTATTGTCACATTAGTTATACTGTAGTCTAAAGTGTATACTGTATTATCTACCATCCTAATGGGGCATACACACAGGGGGCGGGATGTACTAAAGGGAAAATGTGATAAAACGGGGGTTTTACCGCATTTTCCTATGTACCATTATCCGTCCGCCCCATCTCCGCCTGGCAGGGTATCTCCACCTCTGGGTGGCGATACCCTATAGATGCCTATGGGCTTCTATCGCCGCCCGCCGTCCTTGCGACCCATCCTCCATCGATCTACTCCTCCCTCAGCAGGTGTCACAGCCGGGAGGACATCCGGCTGTAGGGAGGAGGAGGAGAGGCAGGGGGACACTGACAGCCGCCAGGATGTGGCGGAGACCCCCGCACACCACATTACAGGTATCGCGGGGGTCTCCGTCACCGCAACCCGATGCTAGCCGCATATGTTAGTATATATGCGGTAGCATCGCGGCGGCTGGCGATTTACATTAATACATCCCGCCCAGGGGAATATGAGGCTTATTTCTAAGTGATCTGACTAGATCGCTTAGAAATGAAAAAAGGATCACTCCACGTGTATACCCTCTGGTGATGACGATTGCGCGGTCCCGCGCGTCGCTGTTGCCTGACTAGATTTACACTGCATCCAGTTATAAATCTAGTCATCGCCAGTGTTCTCACACCAGAGAACACTGGCGATGACAGATTGTTCAGCACACAATGCTGAGCCATCTGTGCTTAACTGCAAACTTAGCACAGAGGCTCACTTGCACTGTATGTGCACAGCTTTAGGGATGGACGTCTTTGCAATTGATGACAATAGTGCATACACACTATTGTGCAATGGATGACCATCAATGTTTTTACCTATTGATGGTGATCCATTTTCTTTGACTGATTGGATTGTGGGCCAATCAAAACATGTAGGCGGTGCTTCATGAGTGTTGGGGCAGAGCTATGCTGGTGGTAAGGGTTGCTGGTCTTACTGTACTGCATATTAAAATAATAATAATAAAAAATATATATATAATTTATGTAAGGTGCTAAACAACATATAATGGTGATTCAATTGTTTTGTGCACCCGTAGCTCTTGCCTAATGTAGTGGGAGCTAATGAATTGTTCGCAGCCCTTGCCCTGGTCTTGTTGGCTGCATTTTTGCGCCCTAAATAAACTAGATGCAGCTTATTGCCCTACTGTGCGCGAAGGGTGCGAGGAGAAATCCAGGTGACGTGCAGCCTGGGAGTCGGGTCACCAAACAATTGACTTTGATTTTAAAGCTCGTTTGTCACTAAGCGCCCTTTAGCTGTTTTGAAACTACACATCCCAGCATGCCTTGCCATAGTTTTAGTATTCCCTAATAGCAGAACTGTGGCAAGGCATGATGGGACTTGCAGTTTCACAACAGCTGGCGGGCCATAGTTTGGACATGATTGGTGTATTGGGTTCGTTAGCTGTTCACTAGCCTTTTGCACAAACCACTTTGGCACATATGGAGATGTAATCTCTTTATTAGTCTTTTTATTAGTCTTGCACTCTACTATTACATATAATGCATGCCTTGACACCGTTTCACCGTTCGTGGCACCCAAAATGTCGTTAAAATATTTGTTCCAACCAGATTGTTGCTCGGAAAATGTCCAAACTTTTTTTATTTCTTTACATTTTTGAAATACACAAAAAAGGGATTTTTGTAAGAACTTACCGTTCGAATCCCTTTCTCTGATATGGTCCTGGTGACACAGCTCAACACTGGGATGTAGGAGGGTCCGAAGGAGCCAGGCACCTATCCTAAATCTTTTAGAGGGTAGGCTCCTCCCCTACTGCATCCCGGACTCTTCAGTTCAATCTTTCAAAGCCACTGGAATACATTAACTCAGTACAAACGCCTGCACATATTATATGCACATTTTTTAACAATAACTGTTACTTTAACCAATTAAACATGAACATCATGAACACTGGCATACTTACTGAGCCTAAGGGAGGGATCGCTGTGTCACCAGGACCATATCAGAGAAAGGGATTCGAACGGTAAGTTCTTACAAAAATCCCTTTTTCTCTTTCAATGGTCCTGGTGACACAGCTCAACACTGGGACGTTCCAGAGCCGGTCCTTTGTGTGGGTACGCTCAGGTCTGCAGCTCTCATCACTGCTCGCCCGAATGATGCGTCCTCCGACGCGAACTCATGGAACCTATAGAATTTGGCAAAAGTATGAACAGATGACCAAGTGGCAGCCCTGCAAACCTGCTCAGCTGTTGCCCCATGTCGAACCGCCCAAGAGGTGGCAACTGACCTGGTGGTATGCGCATTTATCCTTGCCGGAACAGGCCTTCCAACTTTAGTGTATGCAAAAGCTATCACAGAGCGCAACCACCTAGCAATGGTCTGCTTAGATGCCGGCCAACCAATCTTGTGTATGTCATACAACACTAACAAGGTGTCAGTCTTTCTGACACTCTTAACTCTGTCCACATAAATGCGTAATGCACGCACAACATCCAAATTCCTCAATTTGTCCCTTTTTCTAGAACCCTCTGGGGGTTGAAACACAGGTAGAACTATCTCCTGGTTTAGATGGAAAGCAGAGACTACTTTTGGTAAAAACTGAGGTACCGTCCGAAGAACTGCCCTATCCTCATGAAATATCAAGAAAGGAGACTTGCATGACAATGCTCCTAACTCTGACACCCTCTTCGCTGATGCCACTGCCAACAAGAATACCAGCTTCCATGTGAGAAACTTAAGGTCCGCCGACCTTAATGGTTCAAAAGGTGCCTTCTGAGGCGAGAGAGAGAGAGAGAGAGGGTGAGGCGAGAGAGAGAGGCTTAGCCGGCAGGAAGAGCTGACAGCCACTGCTAGCAGAGAGCAGCTTAGCGTTGTGGCGGGGGGGGGGGGGATTTGTCACTTTAAAGAGCTGCCATGCCGCTCACTTCTCAGGACTTCAGCAGTGGTAACAGCATGGGGGACGGTGGCGGGCTACATCTGTAACAACAGACACACAGCTTTCAGCAGAGAGCTCATCAGCGTTTCAGTGCATGCAGGGGGGGCGGATGAGAAAGTTTGCAACGGGGTGTCAGCGCACCAGGGGGGCAGCGGAAGGGCGCAAAGTCCCAGACACAAAAAGGGCAGGAACACTAATTTCTGTGTCCTACGGATGACAGAAGGAGGGTGATATGGTCAGATGTATCTGCCTTCACCGTGGTTCGCAACAAGAAGATTTTGACCCAACTTGAATAACTCTGCAGCTCTTAAGGCCCCCATCTGCTAGGGTGGGGAATCGCCTGTGGTACCCCGCCAACTCACCAGGCAGCTGCTACGTTCAGTTCACAAATATTTCTACCCATGCATGTTGCCCCTTCTTTATATAAACACCTCTTTCTACACTTTTATGAAAACTCTTCACTACTGTATAACCGCCGCTCACCGTTACCAATTCTAAACAGTCTCTTGTTACAGTACATCTTCAGTTGTGACACCTGTCAGTATCACACTGACCCCAGGGGTTCTACCCTGATACTAGTAAATCCCCTAAACTCCAATACTGCTCTAAAACAAACAGTCATATTTATTGTGGGTTTTATTACTGTTTTAATTCAGCTCATCCTGGAAAAGGATTTGTGGCATTGAGAAAACCTCTGCGAGTATTTATAACAGTGTCTTGAGAATAAAACATTAATCTGGTCATGTAATTATAAATATGGTCAAAATAATAGGCAAAATCAGTGCTGGTGGCTGCCAATCGTAAAATATGTGATAACAGAAGTGAATCACTTGCCTCACCACATAATTACTTTTAAGTACGATATAAACAATCAACTAAATATATATTTTTTTGGCATTTTTCAATAAAGAAACTTTTAGCCTAGTGCTGCTGTGAAAAAAATTCTGATACTCTCTCTAGGTCTGTGGGTCCCAACCTCGGTCCTCAGGACCCCCCAACAGTCTGCGTTTTCCAGGTCACCCGGCAGGTGCACTCATTATTCACTGACACATTTTAAAAGATCACAGGTGGAGCAAAGTATTTCACCTGTGATCCTGCATGGAGGCCTGGAAAATGTACACTGTTGGGGAGTCCTGATGACCGAGGTTGAGAACCACTGCTCTTGGGTGTTGGGATTTAAAAAAAGTTTGGGAACCACTGTCCTACGCCATACTAGAAAGATGTACCGAAAAAGTTACTTGCAGCCAATCAAGCAGGTCTGAATCACCCTCTACATTTAGTTTTCTGTACTGTTGCTGGAAGTCTGCATACTTTTATTCAGGCAATGTATGGTTCTATCTATATGATGCTTTGAAATAAAAATCATTCTTTCAAAAAAAAAAAAACCTTTCAAAAATTCTATAGACTTAATGTTCTATAGAAATATCTCACAATAAGCATTTAGGCATAGACACGCCCATAGGTTTATTTATTTATTAACAGTTTCTTATATAGCGCACACATATTTCACAGCGCTTTACAGAGAATACTTGAACATTCACATCAGTCCCTGCCCCAGTGGAGCTTACAATCTAATCCCTACCACACACACACACACATTCCAGGGTTAATTTTGTTGGAAGCCAATTAACCTACCAGTATATTTTTGGATTGTGGGAGGAAACTGGAGTACCAGGAGGAAACCCACGCAAGTATGGGGAGAATATACAAACTCCACACAGTAAGAGCCATGGTGGGAATTGAACCCATTACCTCAGTGCTGTGAGGCAGTAATGCTAACCATTACACCATCCGTACTGCTCCATGTGGAGTTAGACACGCCCTTTGGGCACTGTGTGACACGCCCCTTACAAAGGCGCTTGGCGCATCCTACTGTAATTTTCCTGACTGTAGTTTTCAATTGGAGGGAAGTATGTTGTAACCACAAAGAAAAGTGATCTACATCATCTACATCAGATTCATAGACTAGTTAATAGTACCCCTTTTATACCAAAAACGCCAGGTCGCATCCGGGTTTTTGATCCCTGCTTCAAGCCGGGTGTGACCCTGCGTTTGCACCCTTTTACACCACTGTCGCATCCCCCCTGCCGCTTGGAGATTATGTCATCTCCGATCGCCGCCGCCAGGACCCGGAATGCTGCGCTGGGGGCAAGCCCAGCACTAAGGTAATCTGCTGGGCTGCCCCCAGCCCCCGTCCACCCCTTGTCCGGGAGGTGAATGGATGCCGCTCACAGGCATCCATTCACCTCCTCTGCTACTGCTGTCTGCAGGGTATAGCAGACAGCAGTGCAGGCTGCCTGTGACCCCCCCCCCCCCCCGTCCAACCTGCGGACACTGCACCGCGCCCCCCCGGGGTGGCCCTTTTGGACCGCACCCGACTCGGCTGAAATGATGCGGAGGGGTTACAATGCCTTTTGTTATATTTATTGTGGCACAAACACTCTGGGAAACTGTATATAGGAAAGTAGTGTATGGCGGCGGATGCTGGGAGTAGTAGTATAAGAACTGATAGTGTTAGCAATATGGTCGTATCGTTCATTAGACCCCACCTACTGTATGTGACTGCCAAAACTGGCTTACGCTCTAGAGCAGGCATGTACAACCTGCGGCCTTCTAGCTCCTGTGAAACTACACATCCCAGCATGTCGCTGAAACAGACACGGCCATTTTCATTGGCAATTGGAATCATTATATAAGGCTTGCTAATGTAATTTAGCAGAGAATTTCACCAACCAATTTTTTTTTTATTTTTTTTTTTGACAGCTGTATCCACCCAGAAAGCTACCAGCTCTCCTTAAACAGAACATTATTCCTGGTTAAAGTACCAACATCGGAGTGTACAAATTGGTTGTTTTTATTCTTGTGCCCTGCCAATTGCAGGGAGAAGGTAATAAACAATGGTAGCCTGGGTGATGCTCACACAAAAAGAACGATTTTGCTTAAACCATCCTGATTCTTAAAATGTCTGTAATTTTTTTAAATAGTCCAGACACCCAGTCGTTTGGCTATGTGCTTTGTACCAAACAGTACTCACACAGGTACCAGCTCTGTATGTGTACCCAGTACAGATACAAGCCTTGTACTTTGGTGTACCCAACTTGGCCTCCGAGTGAGGCAGAGACCTGTGTCACATGTAACCTCAGCATAGCATGTGACACAACACAGTAACAGCACAACAAGAGCTGTAGGCTTTCCTCTGTATGTGTACACTGTAGCCTGTCCTCAGAGTAAGGCAGTGACCTATGTGTCACTTGTAATCTCAGCATAACATGTGGTACAACACTAACAGCAGAGCAAGAGCTGTGGACACTAACAGCACAGCAAGAGCTGTGGCTGCTGCTGCCCTTGGTATGTGTACACTGTATCTGTAGTACACTGTAGCCTGGCCTCAGAGGAAGGCAGTGGCCTCTGTGTCACCTGTAATGGCAGCCGAGCATGTGTACTGACAGCCCAGCAAGAGATGTGGCTGCTGCTGCTGCCCTCAGTATGTGTACACTGTATCTGTACACTGTAGCCTGGCCTCAGAGTAAGGCAGTGACCTCTGTGTCACCTGTAATGGCAGCATAGCATGTGTACTGACAGCACTGCAAGAGTCTGTGCACTGTATCTTACAATGTAACAAAACTGCAAGAGCTGAAGCTGCCCTTGTCCTCTGTATGACCCTGCTGTCTGCAAACTCTTCCCCCAAATCTGCATGTCCACTCTGACTCTGTAATAATGCTAGGGACACCATCTCTTTATGTAAGAAATGAGGGGTACAAGGCAAAGAGACACTTGTAAGGCTTGCAAGCAGAGGCTACATAAAAATCTCCCCTTGTGGCCTCTGAGGACAAAGGGGACATCACCTCAGTGATCTGAGGAGGCCAGACAGGGCTATCCCTATGGGATGATAACCCAGGGTTAGATGCTGTCTATCACAGTGTTCTCAGATAACAGTGTAAACTGAGTTGTACCTTTCATGCAGGTTACTCTCTGCAGAGCTCTGGAGATTTCACCTGCCAATATACAGTATATACGTATACACTACACACACACAGAGAGAGAGAGAGAGAGAGAGAGAGAGAGAGAGAGAGAGAGAGAGAGTAGGTATAGGTAACCAGAGATAGAATCACTGGACAGGAGAGACAGTATAAGGAGATGAGCTGCCACAGGCCATAAACACCATGGTATATAACACAGGGGTGCTATGACCTAATTTACATACAGCCCAATACTGTCCTACCATGCTCTAAACCCCACTGTCTGATATCCCAGAACTTGGGGGAGCAGCTGCAGCCATAGATGCAGTTACTGGGAGACTAGGACATGCTGGAGCACAGGACTCCCTAGCAGCAGCAGTCAGGAGCCTCCAGCAGCATGCATGGGGGCCAAGCATATTAAAATGGCCGCCCAAGCTGCGTTTTAGCTGGGGAAGCACCTGGTCACTGGGAGCAAACCCCGCTGTACGCTCCCCACCCGGTTAGCTCCGAGTAGGGATCGTGACGCAAGCTGCATCACTCTGGGACAGAGGTCTCAGGAGCCGGGGACCCTGGCGCAAACCGCAAGCAGTGGCGATGGGGTCCCCCCGGCAGCTTCTATGGCGCGCTTTTCAGGAAAAAGACGCGCTGTTTACACCGCCCATTGCCCGGACTCCCCTGCTAGCGGGGAGCCGGGATATACATACCCTGCCTGCTGGCCGGCGGCGGTGAGGCTGTGCGGACTGAGGCGCGGCCGCATGCAGCGGCGTCCAGTCACTCTGGGACGGCGGTCCCAGGAGCCGGGGACCCCCGCGCAGACCGCGAGCAGTGGCGCTGGGGTCCCCCCGGCAGCTCCCGCGACGCAGACAGGCAGTCGGCAGAAGCTGCCTGTCTGTCCTCAATGTTAAAAGGTGTAAAAACAAACATAAATGAAATAAAAATTTCTATTTGCCCTAAGAGGACAAAACTGTTGCACCCAGCTCCCCGGGCACATTCTAAGACTGCCTGGGATGGGGAAGTAGAGGGGAGGAGTCAGCCACACTTGTAAATTTCTTAAAGTGCCCATGCTCCTAGTGGTCGCCCTCTATTCCCCACTGTAACTCCAGTGCCACCTAGTGGATGAAGGAGAAAACTCTTCACTACTGTATAACCGCAGCTCACCGTTACCAATTCTAAACAGTCTCTTGTTACAGTACATCTTCAGTTGTGACACCTGTCAGTATCACACTGACCCCAGGGGTTAATAAACTGCTTTCTGTTCTACCCTGATACTAGTAAATCCCCTAAACTCCAATACTGCTCTAAAACAAACAGTCATATTTATTGTGGGTTTTATTACTGTTTTAATTCAGCTCATCCTGGAAAAGGATTTGTGGCATTGAGAAAACCTCTGCGAGTATTTATAACAGTGTCTTGAGAATAAAACATTAATCTGGTCATGTAATTATAAATATGGTCAAAATAATAGGCAAAATCAGTGCTGGTGGCTGCCAATCGTAAAATATGTGATAACAGAAGTGAATCACTTGCCTCACCACATAATTACTTTTAAGTACGATATAAACAATCAACTAAATATATATTTTTTTGGCATTTTTCAATAAAGAAACTTTTAGCCTAGTGCTGCTGTGAAAAAAATTCGGATACTCTCTCTAGGTCTGTGGGTCCCAACCTCGGTCCTCAGGACCCCCCAACAGTCTGCGTTTTCCAGGTCACCCGGCAGGTGCACTCATTATTCACTGACACATTTTAAAAGATCACAGGTGGAGCAAAGTATTTCACCTGTGATCCTGCATGGAGGCCTGGAAAATGTACACTGTTGGGGAGTCCTGATGACCGAGGTTGAGAACCACTGCTCTTGGGTGTTGGGATTTAAAAAAAGTTTGGGAACCACTGTCCTACGCCATACTAGAAAGATGTACCGAAAAAGTTACTTGCAGCCAATCAAGCAGGTCTGAATCACCCTCTACATTTAGTTTTCTGTACTGTTGCTGGAAGTCTGCATACTTTTATTCAGGCAATGTATGGTTCTATCTATATGATGCTTTGAAATAAAAATCATTCTTTCAAAAAAAAAAAACCTTTCAAAAATTCTATAGACTTAATGTTCTATAGAAATATCTCACAATAAGCATTTAGGCATAGACACGCCCATAGGTTTATTTATTTATTAACAGTTTCTTATATAGCGCACACATATTTCACAGCGCTTTACAGAGAATACTTGAACATTCACATCAGTCCCTGCTCCAGTGGAGCTTACAATCTAATCCCTACCACACACACACACACATTCCAGGGTTAATTTTGTTGGAAGCCAATTAACCTACCAGTATATTTTTGGATTGTGGGAGGAAACTGGAGTACCAGGAGGAAACCCACGCAAGTATGGGGAGAATATACAAACTCCACACAGTTAGAGCCATGGTGGGAATTGAACCCATTACCTCAGTGCTGTGAGGCAGTAATGCTAACCATTACACCATCCGTACTGCTCCATGTGGAGTTAGACACGCCCTTTGGGCACTGTGTGACACGCCCCTTACAAAGGCGCTTGGCGCATCCTACTGTAATTTTCCTGACTGTAGTTTTCAATTGGAGGGAAGTATGTTGTAACCACAAAGAAAAGTGATCTACATCATCTACATCAGATTCATAGACTAGTTAATAGTACCCCTTTTATACCAAAAACGCCAGGTCGCATCCGGGTTTTTGATCCCTGCTTCAAGCCGGGTGTGACCCTGCGTTTGCACCCTTTTACACCACTGTCGCATCCCCCCTGCCGCTTGGAGATTATGTCATCTCCGATCGCCGCCGCCAGGACCCGGAATGCTGCGCTGGGGGCAAGCCCAGCACTAAGGTAATCTGCTGGGCTGCCCCCAGCCCCCGTCCACCCCTTGTCCGGGAGGTGAATGGATGCCGCTCACAGGCATCCATTCACCTCCTCTGCTACTGCTGTCTGCAGGGTATAGCAGACAGCAGTGCAGGCTGCCTGTGACCCCCCCCCCCCCCCGTCCAACCTGCGGACACTGCACCGCGCCCCCCCGGGGTGGCCCTTTTGGACCGCACCCGACTCGGCTGAAATGATGCGGAGGGGTTACAATGCCTTTTGTTATATTTATTGTGGCACAAACACTCTGGGAAACTGTATATAGGAAAGTAGTGTATGGCGGCGGATGCTGGGAGTAGTAGTATAAGAACTGATAGTGTTAGCAATATGGTCGTATCGTTCATTAGACCCCACCTACTGTATGTGACTGCCAAAACTGGCTTACGCTCTAGAGCAGGCATGTACAACCTGCGGCCTTCTAGCTCCTGTGAAACTACACATCCCAGCATGTCGCTGAAACAGACACGGCCATTTTCATTGGCAATTGGAATCATTATATAAGGCTTGCTAATGTAATTTAGCAGAGAATTTCACCAACCAATTTTTTTTTTATTTTTTTTTTTGACAGCTGTATCCACCCAGAAAGCTACCAGCTCTCCTTAAACAGAACATTATTCCTGGTTAAAGTACCAACATCGGAGTGTACAAATTGGTTGTTTTTATTCTTGTGCCCTGCCAATTGCAGGGAGAAGGTAATAAACAATGGTAGCCTGGGTGATGCTCACACAAAAAGAACGATTTTGCTTAAACCATCCTGATTCTTAAAATGTCTGTAATTTTTTTAAATAGTCCAGACACCCAGTCGTTTGGCTATGTGCTTTGTACCAAACAGTACTCACACAGGTACCAGCTCTGTATGTGTACCCAGTACAGATACAAGCCTTGTACTTTGGTGTACCCAACTTGGCCTCCGAGTGAGGCAGAGACCTGTGTCACATGTAACCTCAGCATAGCATGTGACACAACACAGTAACAGCACAACAAGAGCTGTAGGCTTTCCTCTGTATGTGTACACTGTAGCCTGTCCTCAGAGTAAGGCAGTGACCTATGTGTCACTTGTAATCTCAGCATAACATGTGGTACAACACTAACAGCAGAGCAAGAGCTGTGGACACTAACAGCACAGCAAGAGCTGTGGCTGCTGCTGCCCTTGGTATGTGTACACTGTATCTGTAGTACACTGTAGCCTGGCCTCAGAGGAAGGCAGTGGCCTCTGTGTCACCTGTAATGGCAGCCGAGCATGTGTACTGACAGCCCAGCAAGAGATGTGGCTGCTGCTGCTGCCCTCAGTATGTGTACACTGTATCTGTACACTGTAGCCTGGCCTCAGAGTAAGGCAGTGACCTCTGTGTCACCTGTAATGGCAGCATAGCATGTGTACTGACAGCACTGCAAGAGTCTGTGCACTGTATCTTACAATGTAACAAAACTGCAAGAGCTGAAGCTGCCCTTGTCCTCTGTATGACCCTGCTGTCTGCAAACTCTTCCCCCAAATCTGCATGTCCACTCTGACTCTGTAATAATGCTAGGGACACCATCTCTTTATGTAAGAAATGAGGGGTACAAGGCAAAGAGACACTTGTAAGGCTTGCAAGCAGAGGCTACATAAAAATCTCCCCTTGTGGCCTCTGAGGACAAAGGGGACATCACCTCAGTGATCTGAGGAGGCCAGACAGGGCTATCCCTATGGGATGATAACCCAGGGTTAGATGCTGTCTATCACAGTGTTCTCAGATAACAGTGTAAACTGAGTTGTACCTTTCATGCAGGTTACTCTCTGCAGAGCTCTGGAGATTTCACCTGCCAATATACAGTATATACGTATACACTACACACACACAGAGAGAGAGAGAGAGAGAGAGAGAGAGAGAGAGAGAGAGAGAGAGAGAGAGAGAGAGTAGGTATAGGTAACCAGAGATAGAATCACTGGACAGGAGAGACAGTATAAGGAGATGAGCTGCCACAGGCCATAAACACCATGGTATATAACACAGGGGTGCTATGACCTAATTTACATACAGCCCAATACTGTCCTACCATGCTCTAAACCCCACTGTCTGATATCCCAGAACTTGGGGGAGCAGCTGCAGCCATAGATGCAGTTACTGGGAGACTAGGACATGCTGGAGCACAGGACTCCCTAGCAGCAGCAGTCAGGAGCCTCCAGCAGCATGCATGGGGGCCAAGCATATTAAAATGGCCGCCCAAGCTGCGTTTTAGCAGGGGAAGCACCTGGTCACTGGGAGCAAACCCCGCTGTACGCTCCCCACCCGGTTAGCTCCGAGTAGGGATCGTGACGCAAGCTGCATCACTCTGGGACAGAGGTCTCAGGAGCCGGGGACCCTGGCGCAAACCGCAAGCAGTGGCGATGGGGTCCCCCCGGCAGCTTCTATGGCGCGCTTTTCAGGAAAAAGACGCGCTGTTTACACCGCCCATTGCCCGGACTCCCCTGCTAGCGGGGAGCCGGGATATACATACCCTGCCTGCTGGCCGGCGGCGGTGAGGCTGTGCGGACTGAGGCGCGGCCGCATGCAGCGGCGTCCAGTCACTCTGGGACGGCGGTCCCAGGAGCCGGGGACCCCCGCGCAGACCGCGAGCAGTGGCGCTGGGGTCCCCCCGGCAGCTCCCGCGACGCAGACAGGCAGTCGGCAGAAGCTGCCTGTCTGTCCTCAATGTTAAAAGGTGTAAAAACAAACATAAATGAAATAAAAATTTCTATTTGCCCTAAGAGGACAAAACTGTTGCACCCAGCTCCCCGGGCACATTCTAAGACTGCCTGGGATGGGGAAGTAGAGGGGAGGAGTCAGCCACACTTGTAAATTTCTTAAAGTGCCCATGCTCCTAGTGGTCGCCCTCTATTCCCCACTGTAACTCCAGTGCCACCTAGTGGATGAAGGAGAAAACTCTTCACTACTGTATAACCGCAGCTCACCGTTACCAATTCTAAACAGTCTCTTGTTACAGTACATCTTCAGTTGTGACACCTGTCAGTATCACACTGACCCCAGGGGTTAATAAACTGCTTTCTGTTCTACCCTGATACTAGTAAATCCCCTAAACTCCAATACTGCTCTAAAACAAACAGTCATATTTATTGTGGGTTTTATTACTGTTTTAATTCAGCTCATCCTGGAAAAGGATTTGTGGCATTGAGAAAACCTCTGCGAGTATTTATAACAGTGTCTTGAGAATAAAACATTAATCTGGTCATGTAATTATAAATATGGTCAAAATAATAGGCAAAATCAGTGCTGGTGGCTGCCAATCGTAAAATATGTGATAACAGAAGTGAATCACTTGCCTCACCACATAATTACTTTTAAGTACGATATAAACAATCAACTAAATATATATTTTTTTGGCATTTTTCAATAAAGAAACTTTTAGCCTAGTGCTGCTGTGAAAAAAATTCGGATACTCTCTCTAGGTCTGTGGGTCCCAACCTCGGTCCTCAGGACCCCCCAGCAGTCTGCGTTTTCCAGGTCACCCGGCAGGTGCACTCATTATTCACTGACACATTTTAAAAGATCACAGGTGGAGCAAAGTATTTCACCTGTGATCCTGCATGGAGGCCTGGAAAATGTACACTGTTGGGGAGTCCTGATGACCGAGGTTGAGAACCACTGCTCTTGGGTGTTGGGATTTAAAAAAAGTTTGGGAACCACTGTCCTACGCCATACTAGAAAGATGTACCGAAAAAGTTACTTGCAGCCAATCAAGCAGGTCTGAATCACCCTCTACATTTAGTTTTCTGTACTGTTGCTGGAAGTCTGCATACTTTTATTCAGGCAATGTATGGTTCTATCTATATGATGCTTTGAAATAAAAATCATTCTTTCAAAAAAAAAAACCTTTCAAAAATTCTATAGACTTAATGTTCTATAGAAATATCTCACAAGAAGCATTTAGGCATAGACACGCCCATAGGTTTATTTATTTATTAACAGTTTCTTATATAGCGCACACATATTTCACAGCGCTTTACAGAGAATACTTGAACATTCACATCAGTCCCTGCCCCAGTGGAGCTTACAATCTAATCCCTACCACACACACACACATTCCAGGGTTAATTTTGTTGGAAGCCAATTAACCTACCAGTATATTTTTGGATTGTGGGAGGAAACTGGAGTACCAGGAGGAAACCCACGCAAGTATGGGGAGAATATACAAACTCCACACAGTTAGAGCCATGGTGGGAATCGAACCCATTACCTCAGTGCTGTGAGGCAGTAATGCTAACCATTACACCATCCGTACTGCTCCATGTGGAGTTAGACATGCCCTTTGGGCACTGTGTGACACGCCCCTTACAAAGGCGCTTGGCGCATCCTACTGTAATTTTCCTGACTGTAGTTTTCAATTGGAGGGAAGTATGTTGTAACCACAAAGAAAAGTGATCTACATCAGATTCATAGACTTGTTAATAGTACCCCTTTTATACCAAAAACGCCAGGTCGCATCTGGGTTTTTGATCCCTGCTTCAATCCGGGTGTGACCCTGCGTTTGCACCCTTTTACACCACTGTCGCATCCCCCCTGCCGCTTGGAGATTATGTCATCACCGATCGCCGCCGCCAGGACCCGGAATGCTGCGCTGGGGGCAAGCCCAGCACTAAGGTAATCTGCTGGGCTGCCCCCAGCCCCCGTCCACCCCTTGTCCGGGAGGTGAATGGATGCCGCTCACAGGCATCCATTCACCTCCTCTGCTACTGCTGTCTGCAGGGTATAGCAGACAGCAGTGCAGGCTGCCTGTGACCCCCCCCCCCCCCCAACCTGCGGACACTGCACCGCGCCCCCCCCCCGGGGTGGCCCTTTGGGACCGCACCCGACTCGGCTGAAATGATGCGGAGGGGTTACAATGCCTTTTGTTATATTTATTGTGGCACAAACACTCTGGGAAACTGTATATAGGAAAGTAGTGTATGGCGGCGGATGCTGGGAGTAGTAGTATAAGAACTGATAGTGTTAGCAATATGGTCGTATCGTTCATTAGACCCCACCTACTGTATGTGACTGCCAAAACTGGCTTATGCTCTAGAGCAGGCATGTACAACCTGCGGCCTTCTAGCTCCTGTGAAACTACACATCCCAGCATGCCTTGCCATAGTTTTAGCACTCGCTAATAGCAAAACTATGGCAAGGCATGATGGGACTTGTAGTTTCGCAACAGCCGGAGGGCCGCAGGTTGGACATGACTGTCCTAGAACAGTGGTTCCCAACCCTGGTCCTCAAGTACCCCCAACAGTGCACATTTTCCAGGTCTCCACACAGAATCACAAGTGATATAATTAGCTCCACCTGTGGATCTTTTAAAATGTGTCTGAATAATGAGTGCACCTGCTGGGTGACCTGGAAAACGTGCACTGTTGGGGGTACTTGAGGACCACGGTTGGGAACCACTGCCCTAGAATGTCATGTGCATGATCTAGGGATCCATCGTCTTGGACAGAGATAAAAGAAGAAGATTAAGAAGCATTTAGAGCAGTTTCTGTTGTTTTACAGCTGCGCTAGCATAATGCCGGGAGATGATTGCTTGGTTCTTTGTCAATATCCTCTCTGGGAGAAGCAACCGCAGGCCGCTTTCAGGGGGTGTGGCAGAACAGACTCAACATTAGACCCCGCCCCCAGCCAACTTATACTGTAATTTGGCTTCTAATTGTGGTTTTACCTAACATTTACTGACTACCGGTACTCTGACAAGGGAGCGAGCGCAAAGAAGCCCCGTGCAGGTTCGGTGGCTCATCGGGCATTTAGCAGTCGGGATTCCAATGTCGGTATAGTGACTGTCGGGGGGCATCCGGCTCTTGTTATCATCTTTGTGCTTAATTCAATCTTATCCTCATGTATGTAACCCGAGAATGGGAGGTTTATCAGCTGCATCATTATTTCTCTTTCCTCCACTAGGTGACACTGGAGAGTTACAGTGGGGAATAGAAGGGCGACCACAGGGAGCTTGGGCACTTTAGAATAAATTAACAGTGACTAACTCCTCCCCTTCTACTTCCTCTCCTAGGCAGTCTTAGCATGTGCCCTGCGGGAGCTGGGCGCATTGTTAGCTCACTCTTGGGCTTTTCTAATTTTTTCTTTATTTTTCTGGATTTTTAAGATCTACACAGGCAGATAGTCCCTGTCCCTATCTGCCTGCGACGAGGGCGCTGTTGAGGGACCGGTTGCAGCTGCTTGCAGCTTGCCTCCGGAACCTGGCTGACAGAACCACCGTTCCGGGGTCCCCGGCGCCGCTGCATGCAGCGCGCCTCGCGGACCGCAAGCCTCGGCGCGTACAGCAGCTACAGGGGTAAGTATGCCCCCGGGTCCCTGTTAGCAGGGAACCAGGTGGGATTGCTCTAAAAGCGCATCTCAGTACTTTGAGAGTACAGCGCGGCTCAGTTCTGTGAGAGTACAGCGTGGTAAAACAGGCAGGTAGCACCCTGCCCTACCTGCCTGCAAGGGGACCACAGTAACAGAGAATCCGGTCGCCGCTGCATGCAGCGTGCCTCGCGGACTTCCTTCAGCCACAAGCATGGCAGGGATACGTATACCCTGGCTCCCCACTAGCGGGGTAGCCAGGTAGATGCATTGGCGGTTTATCCAGCTGCAACTATAGCATAATAATAGAGTACAGTATTTTATTTTCTTTGTATACTCTATTATTATGCTATAGTTGCAGCTGGATACCAGCATTAAGATCTCCAAGGGATCCATTTGCACACTTTTGTACAGTTTGTCAGTAAGACCGCTATCCGGAGTGAAAACTTACATTCACTATCCATTTACCTAAGGGTATGTACATTCTCAGTATTGAAAAAGTAACTACTTAATTGTGTATATACTAAATTAGTAATATGGCCTTTCTCCACCACCTAGAAAGTTACCCCTGAGGAAGTCATTTTTTTTGACGAAACGCCTTGGGAGTTTTTTCCTGATTATATCGATTCGACCAACTGACTGCATACAAGCAAAAATGTTTTTACTTTGTTTTTAAATTAATTGTATTAAATACTGTTGTACAGTGACCAATCGATATATTTTCTTGATCCTTCTGGTGGTGGATCTCCATAAAATAGTGGCGCGTCTTCTATCTTTTTTCTTCTATTCCCCACTTCCCCTGCTAACAGGGGGGACTGACAGAGTGCTGCCCAATCTACTTTATCTAGCGCATTGAAAGGGTACCCCACTCTTTGTTCTCTCTATATATATATATATATATATATATATATATATATATATATATATATATATATATCCGGAAGGGCCGTCACTCTGGACTGAAGTGAGCTGAGATGTGTAGCTTGCCCCGGTGCCAGCTTTCAGAGGGCAGCCACAATGAACTGCCCACAGAATACTATGACGAAATGAATGGGCACTCGAGGACTCACAAATGCTGGTGAAATCAAAAGGCCGTGTTTATTCCATAAGTGGTCTTACAGGCGTCAACGTTTCGGGGGCCGGACCCCCGTCGTCAGGACAAAATGCAGACAGGGTGAAGTACAGAATAAAGTGCAAGTGCATGGGTATTTATAAGACATGTTAACAAATAGGCGCTAACTTACCCCCTCCCTGTAGCCGTCCCCCACGAGCATCCACAGGCCGGTTTCCGGAGTACTGCGCACAGCAGTGACGTCACCACGTTCGGCGGCGTCCAGCTGACCGCGCGTCATCACGGTCGTCATCCCGCGGTGACGTGGGCGGGCTGGGAAAGAGATTGCAGCTCACATTAGCATGAATACAAGTATCATGCTACAGAAGTCATAAAGCAACAAAGGCATCCATACATACACAAAACTTCAGAGGATGCAAGTGAATAAAAAATGCAAAAAAACAAGTGGACATGACCATATTATGACTACATAGTGACATCTAGTGGCTAAAAATGAGAAGACATATATAATAAAAAACGAACATTTAAAAAGGATATACGTATAAAAAGATAACTGCGTGCGGCCCCGAATTGGAGCCGTACTGGGCAAAAGTCAAAGTGCATATGCTGGGTGAGGTGCAAACCCTATGGCGTGAGTGGTATAAATGCAGGGAGAAATACTGAGTCCCTGCTGGGTATCTATAATAAGCAAAAACAGCCCTGTGTGGGGTGATGCAGCCAGCATCACTGTATGCGCATAGCACCAGAAGCCAGAAATTGCAACAACAGAATGCCAGCATCTTGTATATTATATGTTATCCTGGTGTGTCACCTGGACACCGATAAGGCTGGGGGACTGGTGTCACACAGTGGGATGACAAGTACCTTTAACAAGGGGGAGAGAAAAGGAAGAAGGAAGACATGATTGTGTGTTAGTGGACCAAAATGGTTACAAAAAATTATGTAGGCCAAGTGTGTCATTAAGGCCTTTAGGGTGTAGTGTGTCCATTTTGTAAATCCACTTGGACTCAAGCTGCAGAAGCTGTTTGGAACGGTTGCCACCCCGTATGTGTACCGGCACGTGGTCTATGATCTTATATTTGATCATTGCCATGTTATGTTTGGCCTTGGCGAAATGCCTGGTCACTGGTTGCTCCCCTGAGCCAGAATGAAGGGCTGCCCGTATGGCACAATCGGTCTTGCCGATGTAATGTATTCCACATGGACAATAAATGATGTAGATAACAAATTTAGTCGTGCACGTGAGGGGCCATCTGATTTAAAAAAAATTTACCCGTATAGAGATGTGCAACTTCGGTGCAAGCTGTCACGAAGCTGCATGTTGTGCAGCCTAGGCACCGGTAACAGCCCATTCTGGTGGGTCTGATTTGTCTAGAAGGGGTGTCAAAATTTGTAATCTCGGTCTTGACCAATAGGTCCTTCAAGTTTGGGCCGCGCTTGTAGCTCAGCATCAGCTTGGTGTCTTTGAACACCGGTAGCTCGGGATCCGAACGCACAATTTCCCACCAGTTTTTTACTCTGCTGGTGGTTTCTCGGCTGGCAGAGCTAAAGTCATTAACCCATGGAATACATGGCTTTATGACTTTAGGTGTTGCACCTGTGATAAGAGTGATGCGCTCACACGCCAGAGCCCTGGCCTTGGCTTTAAGTAGGCCCTGTCTGGGGTAGCCTCTGTCCTCGAACTTCTGCTGCATGATGTCCAGTTGGTGATGGGTTTCAGAGTCGGTATCAGTGATCCTGCATACTCTCAAAAACTGAGTATGGGAGACTCTCCACCGTGTTGCGTGGGTGCGAGCTGTTGTGTCTAAGTATAGTATTGCGATCTGTCGGTTTGACATACAAAGAAGTGTGTGTAAATCCCAAAAATACAAATGTGTAAAAAATAGGCGTATTTCTGCCTACGAATCCATTTTGGTACATTTCCCCCGATGTATACATAGTATATATATACACGCTATACTGCTGTTCTGTTCTCAAAGACAACATGAAGCATATATATCACTTGTGGAGCCGATATTTATGGTACAACACGCCCCTGTAATTCTCACATTCATAGAGATCCCACAGCACATCTCCCCCATGTGTTAGAGCCTGACATCTCCGATTTACAAACATGATCATTAGCGATCAGTTTGACCATGTTATTATTGTATACAGAGATCCATATGTAACACACCCGTCCGGATCCCTGTGTTAACACCATACAATTGTCACGCTAGATGCGGTGACATCTTCTTCACATCACTTCTTAAACATTGCTCGGGCAGTAGTCCCGTGGCATCTGAAATTTACACTTCAAACTTGCACCATTTTTTAACATTGTTTTACTGTTTTAATGTAGGTTATTTATGTGCCATTTATGTGTTGTTATAGGCAGAAGCCAAACCCGGATCCTGGAGCGGAGGTTGTCATACAGAAGTGGGCGATACGGTGGGGTCACCATAGCAACCCATCTACAACAGAGGGGAGCGTGATGATGCAGTGAGGCTCCACCCACTGACATTCGCCCGCACCGGAAGCCGCACTGGACGCAACCGGGACGCTCCACGTACGGGAATGGTGAGTATGCACATGCTGTATGTATTTAAATGTTTGCTGTGTCACCCGCACTCGTTGTACACCTTGACAAAGGGGTATCCAGTCCCCGAAACGTCGGTCACCTCCAATAAACACATTGTTAAGCCCACGGAGTGCCGCTGCCTGCTTGGATAATTCCTTAGATAGATAGATACCAGAAAGAACCCCCACTGGGGGAATAAACAGCACTCACCAGTCTGTAGTTCAATGGAGGTACAACCAGGAGGTAATCCAAAGTTTATTTTCTGCAAGAGAGATCTTCTGACGTTTCGGTCCCCGCTGGTACCTTTATCAAGGCAGCCACTGTGTCAAATAGTCGCAACTTAAATCTGTGTGGGAAGGGGGATATATAGCCTTTGAGTATAAAGAAATATAAAAATATATGATACAGCCAGTACAGGATATGGCGGGTGAGCCAGTGACACGGACTATAGAGAGGTAGGGCAGGGGGATCAGAGGCGGTCCTGCAGCGATGCATAACCCACAACAGAGAGAGCCGGCACCGGGAAGGGTGATCCCTGGAGAGGACAAGGGCCTGTGCAGTGCTGTGAGCTGCTGACCTGTAAGGAGCGGAGGCTGCGCAGCTGTGAGACCAGGAATGGCGCCAGGAGAGCCAGGCTCCTCCAAGTCCCCTACTGCTGCCACCTGCCAGAGGGAAGGGAACCGCGCTGCCCCCACTAGCTGCCAACCACAGGAGGAGCCCCAAACCCGGAGATAACAGAATGATGTGTGCTGCCGAGGTGTCCTACATAGTGCCTGCCTGTGGAGGAGCCGAGAGGGTGAAGACTAGAACCTCAAGGAAGAAGGTGCTGAGGGGGTAAATTACCTGGGAGCACACCCAGCCGGAGGATTCTCCTGAAGTTGCTCCGAAGAAGATAGAGGACGCAGCAAGTGGAGACCAAGGTGCGCAGGCACCGCGGAGGACACCCGCTCTCGAGGAACCAGGACTGGAGGACATGCAAAGGACCCCTAGCTGGAGACCTGTAGAAGCCCCCTCAGTGGTGCGGAGCTGCCCCTAGAGATGCCTGCCCGAAAGTAAGTTAAGAACACGATGTAACATCAAGGACAGGAGCTGCTCAGAGGACAGGTGACAGCCCAGCGGAGGAGAGGATAGAGGAGGATCCCCAGCCTGATAGGAGCCGGGGGTGGAAGCAGAGGCCGACCCAGAACAGCACAACAGGCGGAGCAGAGGACGACCCAGCACCTCCTGCTGCAGGAGCCGAGGACACGGGACACAAGGCAGACGTCAGGCTCATGGCAGATGCTGTGCGGCTGTGGTACAGGTATATGTGCGCTGTTGTGTGTTTATGCTGGGCGTTATGGGTAATAGAGGAGGTTTCTTTTTTAGGATGTCGGTATGTGGTAGACTCGCTAGTTATAGGATGTGTAGTATGCTAGGGTTTGTGGTTATAGTGGATGTATTTGTGTATGCAGGGCACCATTTGCGGATGTACTAAAAGGATGATCACAAAAAGGGATGATCGGGATGATTGCCTGCAGTTCCTATTCGCACCACTAGATGTCACAATTTTTTTTACTTCAACTGAGAATTTGTATGTTGGACACTGGTTGTGTATCCTGGACAGTCGGTAGAATAGGTAATCAGCGCTCAGTATCATTCTGTGGAGTTTTCGTAGCTTCTTAAAAGAAGCTGTAAGCGCTGCACAGGGAGGCCAGGCAGCGTCTCCCCTGTGCACAGTGAGCTGACAGGACGCGCTTCTGTCAGCTCCTGCTGTGCTAGCAGTGTGAGGATTCACTAATGAGAATCCTCACACTGTGCCTACCTAGCTAGTGTAAAAGTTAATAAAATAATAAAAACCCTAACTAACTCTACTCCTTCGGCTGCTCCGGCAGCCCTTTAGAATAGCACCCACTCCAGTGGGCACCTAACACAAACTGAGGAGTCTGGGATGCAGTAGGGGAGGAGCCTACCCTCCAAAAGCTTTAGGATAGGTGCCTGGCTCCTGCGGACCCTCCTACATCCCAATGTGAAGCTGTGTCACCAGGACCATTGAAAGAGAAAAGTATGTGCTGCACATACTTTTTGTACTTGCTTTTCATCGCATTGTATGCACAACGCATGTACAAGGATGAATGCGATGCGTGCTATTTAAGCTCAAAATGCACGCCCGCATCGAGACGTGTATGGGCACCTTAAGTCAGAGAGAACCTGAGAATTCTGACTGGGAAGTGCAATTAACAGGTCAGATGTGGACTACTGCTTTGAAGTTGGATATCTCCATTTCCCCAGGGCCGATTTTAAAAATTCTGGTATCCCTGGAAAAAGGGGATCCTCAGCTATCAGAGTATGGCCCTTATACACCTGGGGCCCCAGAGCAAGTGCCCATTAAGCCCATACGAAAAGACCGCCCTGGTCCCGGTTCGCTGACGTCATCCGGGGGCGATTATGCTGTGTACACACGGGGGCGATAGGGGCTGAAATAGCTGGGAATATGGTTGCTGAGCGACCATATTGCCAGTGATTGGAGTGTGCACCAGCGATAAATCGCCGGGTGCGCGCTCCCGTTTTCACAAAACGGGACACTGGGCAATATGATTGCTGATATGATTGCTAGCAATATATTGCCAGCGATCATATTGCCCCGTGTGTACGCACCTTTATTCCTAACAATTTTACTGCACCCGTCATCTTGAAACGTGCACATGTCCCTTTGTTGATGAATTTACAAGACTGCCTAATTAGAGCAATAATTGATATTTGCGTGGAGATTAATAACAGTATTACAGACACACATGCTATGACCGATAACACACACGTAACAGACTTATTTTAATTTTTTTTCTAATGCACTTTATTTCACATTTATCACTTTTCACTTATGTTTTTAATATTTCGCTGTCCTTAATAAATGATTCAATAAACATCATGTTTTAGCCAATTCTCTGTTTCTTGGGTCACTTTATTAATGTACCTATAACATTAATCAGAACATTAATATATGCTAACCTAGATTGCCCCTTGTAGGAATACTTTATCTTTCTTTGCTTCCAAGTCTAATACATATTCCTGGGTGCGCCTCCCCCATTACCAATTGATACTTAATATAGTAATGCAGGGGTGAGATAGCTATACCAATTACAGGCCGTTCGGATTGATAGCCTCTATCTATTAACCTGTATCAGCGATATCAGATGGTCGACAGTCATCAGGTCGACATACTGCAAAGTCGACATGGGTCTAGGTCGACAGGTCATTAGGTCAACATGGTCTAGGTCGACTGGGTTTTTCACTGGATTTTTGGGGGTTTTTTTGAGCCGACATGTGCCGACAGGCGGAATTTCATGCCCTACCATCCACTAGGGCAGGCGTTCCCAACCACGGTCCTCAAGGAACACCAACAGTGCAGGTTTTAGTGATATCCAGGCTTCAGCACAGATGGATTAATCCAAATCACAGGTACTAATTAAGACACCTGTGCTCAAGCCTGGATATCATTAAAACCTGTACTGTTGGTGTGCCTTGAGGACCGTGGTTGGGAACGCCTGCACTAGGGTGTGGTGGGAGAATAACATAGAGTGCCAAGCACAGCCAGACATGCGAGGGGATGCGGTGCACTTAATCCTGTGTCCATGTTGACTGTGTCGGCATTCGGGTAAAAAAAAAAGTACAAAACCCTATGTTGAGCTAGACCATTTTGACCTAATGCTTTTTTGGACCAAATGACCTGTTGACCTTGACCCATGTCGACCTTGCAGTATGTTGACCTAATGACTGTCGACAATCTTTAGGTCGACCATATGATCCTTACCTGTTTCAGCAAGGGGTGTGAGGCCAATTTCTCTCTTTCTCTCCAGGGAATGGAGAAATATCTGTGTTTAGAGCCAGACTAGAATCACGTCTGCCCGCAGACAATAGATCGGGTATCATTTTTTTTTTTTTTTTATGTATGTTTGACAAAGGCCATACACTTCACTGGAGGCGAAGATCCGCAGACGAAGGCCAGAGCATACAGCTAATTGCTGCCGATCCTACTATTAAAAAAGAAAAAGGAATGTATTGTATACACAGAACATCGAACATGCCTTCCAACTTTTACCAATAGATCAGTGGGACCTGCATGCAGCTGGCCCTGGAAAGGGGCGGGGCTATGTGCAACGGGGGCGGGACCGGACATCGAGGCCCCGGGTTTTCCATCCTCTTTGCCAGCGTACCCAGCCCCGTCTCTCCTTGCTGCGCACGGCACCTATCCAGCAATCACCGGCTGCTCCACAAAGCAGAGCAGCCATGATCACCTCCCCTCAAGGGACATCAGGGCAGGCTCCAAATAGCGGGACCATACCACTGTAATCAGGACAGTTGGGAGGAATGCTATAAATACATTATCATGTAGCGCCTATTATTCCTGTTGTCCGACTCTACCTGTATGACTACATGTGAAGGAAAACACAGAGGCTGCTTCTTTTGCCCAACGTTTGGGAATTTATGATATTTTAGTTTTCGGAACTTGTCTCCTGTCCTACATAACAGTTTATAGACGCTGTGACCAGGGGTGAGGGTCATTAAGTCGACAGCAATTAGATCTTTTGGTCGGCAGTGAAAAGGTCTACATATAAAAAAGATCGACCTGGTTTAAATTGACGCTGAAAACGGTCAACACAATCCAAAAGGCTGCATGAAAAAGGTCAACACAGGAATAGGTCGACATGAGTTATTAAAGAAAATTGTGTATGTGGAAATCTGCTGACACGGGCACTGTATAAGTGTACAGCGACACGGACACACAGCTCCAATTTCTATTCACTTTTTTCTTAATGCACTTTTTTAATTTTAACCTATTTTGCTGTTTTGTGCCAATGAATAAACTGTATATTTAGAACAATTGGTCTGTACACAGACTCCGTCCTGCCCCCACTTAAAGTTATTCCTCCTGGTTATATATGGTGGCTAATTATTAATATTATGTAGTTTGAGCAGAAAATATTGTGGTATCAGTGGATGAGTCAAAAACTCAGGCTGCTCCCGTATCCGAAGGCGCTACACCCCACGCCCCTGAAACAGCAGACACTGGAGGAGGATTCGAACCCGTGGTGGCTCAGCCTGAGTGGCTGTCCCAGATGCTGAACTAACGGTACACGCCACTGTACCAGCCACTCATACACGGACTGTTCGTGTATCTCGTAGCTACAATGCAGTGACGTCATTCACGCTGTGCCGCACCATCGCCACCTATTGGCAGCTGCTGGAACTACACCTGGCACATAATGCATCGTCATCACTGCTGCTCCCCCTGCATGAGCACTCTGCCGGCTGTTCTGATGGAGGCAGTCACTGACTGGGACGCCATGCCCCTGCGTAGAAGAAGCGGCTGGTAAGTGCACATGTGCAGAACACCCCCTGAGCATTGAGCAACCTGTGGGTGAGGACTGGAGCTCAGTCTGTATGTTGGTCATGTATGTGACTCCCACAGGGCTGCTGCATGGTGCTCCTGGGGATATCTATGTGTATGGGCATACCAGTGTATCCTCAGCAGCGCTACTCTATGGCTCAGGTTGTAATATCTCAGCCCCAGTGCTGTCTGCATTATTATACACTGTAAATTATCTATCTGCTTTCCCAAAGTGTGACACAGGTGTATATAGACCAGATTATAATCTATGGGAAGCCTCTGTGTGTATACCATATGTTCTCTCTCTGCTGCAGTAGCTATGCGCGCTTTGCTATGTTCTATGATAATAAACACATGTGAGTGTAATGGTAAATATGTGCCCGGCATGCCAATGTGGTGAGATACAGGTGAGCCAAACCGTACAGGCTAGCAAACTGCACGTAGCCATTAGTGCAGATGTAGGATAACTGGGCATACTCTATATAGGCTGGGATCACTGCTGCGTTCAGGTGACACCAAGTACATGTCACCCGCCGGGATTGCTTGCTGGATGGTTATACAGGGATTATTGTCACATTAGTTATACTGTAGTCTAAAGTGTATACTGTATTATCTACCATCCTAATGGGGCATACACACAGGGGGCGGGATGTACTAAAGGGAAAATGTGATAAAACGGGGGTTTTACCGCATTTTCCTTTGTACCATTACCCGTCCGCCCCATCTCCGCCTGGCAGGGTATCTCCACCTCTGGGTGGCGATACCCTATAGATGCCTATGGGCTTCTATCGCCGCCCGCCGTCCTTGCGACCCATCCTCCATCGATCAACTCCTCCCTCAGCAGGTGTCACAGCCGGGAGGACATCCGGCTGTAGGGAGGAGGAGGAGAGGCAGGGGGACACTGACAGCCGCCAGGATGTGACGGAGACCCCCGCACACCACATTACAGGTATCGCGGGGGTCTCCGTCACCGCAACCCGATGCTAGCCGCATATGTTAGTACATATGCGGTAGCATCGCGGCGGCTGGCGATTTACATTAATACATCCCGCCCAGGGGGATATGAGGCTTATTTCTAAGTGATCTGACTAGATCGCTTAGAAATGAAAAAAGGATCACTCCACGTGTATACCCTCTGGTGATGACGATTGCGCGGTCCCGCGCGTCGCTGTTGCTTGACTAGATTTACACTGCATCCAGTTATAAATCTAGTCATTGCCAATGTTCTCACACCAGAGAACACTGGCCGTGACAGATTGTTCAGTACACAATGCTGAGCCATCTGTGCTTAACTGCAAACTTAGCACAGAGGCTCACTTGCACTGTGTGTGCACAGCTTTAGGGATGGACGTCTTTGCAATTGATGACAATAGTGCAACTGCCCATTGATTGTGGCACACTATGCAATGGATGACCATCAATGTTTTTACCTATTGATGGTGATCCATTTTCTTTGACTGATTGGATTGTGGGCCAATCAAAACATGTAGGCGGTGCTTCATGAGTGTTGGGGCAGAGCTATGCTGGTGGTAAGGGTTGCTGGTCTTACTGTACTGCATATTAAAATAATAATAATAAAAAATATATATATAATTTATGTAAGGTGCTAAACAACATATAATGGTGATTCAATTGTTTTGTGCACCCGTAGCTCTTGCCTAATGTAGTGGGAGCTAAAGAATTGTTCGCAGCACTTGCCCTGGTCTTGTTGGCTGCATTTTTGCGCCCTAAATAAACTAGATGCAGCTTATTGCCCTACTGTGCGCGAAGGGTGCGAGGAGAAATCCAGGTGACGTGCAGCCTGGGAGTCGGGTCACCAAACAATTGACTTTGATTTTAAAGCTCGTTTGTCACTGAGCGCCCTTTAGCTGTTTTGAAACTACACATCCCAGCATGCCTTGCCATAGTTTTAGTATTCCCTAATAGCAGAACTGTGGCAAGGCATGATGGGACTTGCAGTTTCACAACAGCTGGCGGGCCATAGTTTGGACATGATTGGTGTATTGGGTTCGTTAGCTGTTCACTAGCCTTTTGCACAAACCACTTTGGCACATATGGAGATGTAATCTCTTTATTAGTCTTTTTATTAGTCTTGCACTCTACTATTACATATAATGCATGCCTTGACACCGTTTCACCGTTCGTGACACCCAAAATGTCGTTAAAATATTTGTTCCAACCAGATTGTTGCTCGGAAAATGTCCAAACTTTTTTTATTTCTTTACATTTTTGAAATACACAAAAAAGGGATTTTTGTAAGAACTTACCGTTCGAATCCCTTTCTCTGATATGGTCCTGGTGACACAGCTCAACACTGGGATGTAGGAGGGTCCGAAGGAGCCAGGCACCTATCCTAAATCTTTTAGAGGGTAGGCTCCTCCCCTACTGCATCCCGGACTCTTCAGTTCAATCTTTCAAAGCCACTGGAATACATTAACTCAGTACAAACGCCTGCACATATTATATGCACATTTTTTAACAATAATTGTTACTTTAACCAATTAAACATGAACATCATGAACACTGGCATACTTACTGAGCGTAAGGGAGGGATCGCTGTGTCACCAGGACCATATCAGAGAAAGGGATTCGAACGGTAAGTTCTTACAAAAATCCCTTTTTCTCTTTCAATGGTCCTGGTGACACAGCTCAACACTGGGACGTTCCAGAGC
This sequence comes from Crinia signifera, assembly GCF_055691185.1. Classification (NCBI taxonomy): domain Eukaryota; kingdom Metazoa; phylum Chordata; class Amphibia; order Anura; family Myobatrachidae; genus Crinia; species Crinia signifera. The sequence goes on from NW_028142109.1 coordinate 114,170, forward strand.
CGGTCCTTTGTGTGGGTACGCTCAGGTCTGCAGCTCTCATCACTGCTCGCCCGAATGATGCGTCCTCCGACGCGAACTCATGGAACCTATAGAATTTGGCAAAGGTATGAACAGATGACCAAGTGGCAGCCCTGCAAACCTGCTCAGCTGTTGCCCCATGTCGAACCGCCCAAGAGGTGGCAACTGACCTGGTGGTATGCGCATTTATCCTTGCCGGAACAGGCCTTCCAACTTTAGTGTATGCAAAAGCTATCACAGAGCGCAACCACCTAGCAATGGTCTGCTTAGATGCCGGCCAACCAATCTTGTGTATGTCATACAACACTAACAAGGTGTCAGTCTTTCTGACACTCTTAACTCTGTCCACATAAATGCGTAATGCACGCACAACATCCAAATTCCTCAATTTGTCCCTTTTTCTAGAACCCTCTGGGGGTTGAAACACAGGTAGAACTATCTCCTGGTTTAGATGGAAAGCAGAGACTACTTTTGGTAAAAACTGAGGTACCGTCCGAAGAACTGCCCTATCCTCATGAAATATCAAGAAAGGAGACTTGCATGACAATGCTCCTAACTCTGACACCCTCTTCGCTGATGCCACTGCCAACAAGAATACCAGCTTCCATGTGAGAAACTTAAGGTCCGCCGACCTTAATGGTTCAAAAGGTGCCTTCTGAGGCGAGAGAGAGAGAGAGGGTGAGGCGAGAGAGAGAGAGAGAGAGGGTGAGGCGAGAGAGAGAGAGAGGGTGAGGCGAGAGAGAGAGGGTGAGGCGAGAGAGAGAGAGAGAGAGAGAGGGTGAGGCGAGAGAGAGAGAGAGAGAGAGGGTGAGG